>NC_057814.1:50489804-50492908 GCF_018294505.1 Triticum aestivum | reverse complement strand
GTGGCCTGACGCTGTGCCGGACTTGAAGCAGGAGGTGTGGCCTGACACGGTGTGGGACTTGAAACAGGAGGAGTGGCCTAACGCTATGCCGGACTTGAAGCAGGAGTCTGCTCACGCATTCGTGGACTTGGAGGAGCGGGAGTCTGCTGACACGGTGGCGGACTTCAAGGAGGAGTCGGCAGACACCGTGTCGGTGGACTTCGAAAGATGATGCAATCCTTTCTCCATAGGATGATACGATGTATGGCCTCTCTCAGTGTGTGCTCGTCGTCACCTCCAGGAATGTCAAGCTCTAGCCCCGAATATGGGTCCACCACCTCATCAACCAAGACACGAGCATAGCCTGCTGGAATCGGGGCGCAATGGAAGGTTGCTTCGGGGGTAATTGTAAAAGCAACGGCGTCCGCCACCTTCATGGATATGTTCTTCATTTTGAAGTGTAGCTCACGGTTAGTGTTCTCTATGATGTCATCCACATGGTATGTATCCAGCAGTGCGTCGCCCGGGGCGGAACCAACGCTGCTTCTCGGCATGGATGGGACGGTGCTATCCAATGCTGGATGATCATCCGCTTGCTGTTGCCGCTGCTGAGACCCCCTTTCCTGGCTAAGTGAGTCGATCTGCTGTTGCTGCTGCTGCTGGAATTTGAGTGCCATGTCCGCGTGCCTTGCTTCTAGGCCTTGAAGGCGTTCCGCATCCTGCTTCCTCTGCTCCTCCTCCAGCTTCCTCTTCTTCTCCTCCTCCATCTTCTTTCTTGCACGGGTCCTGTAGTCGTCGTTCCATTCTGAAAAGCCCTCATACTAGGGAATAACGCCCTTGCCTCGTGTTCTTCCCGGGTGTTCAGGATTTCCCAGGGCGCGCGTAAGCTCGTCGTTCTCTCTGTTGGGCGTGAACACCCCCTTTCGAGCATCTTCTATTGCGTCAAGTAACTTTTGTTCTGCTCCTTTTAGACTTGCCTTCTTCGAAACCAGGCCTGTCTTCGGGTCCAACGCCCCCCCATGCGCATAGAACCAAGTTCTGCACCTGGGGGGGCAGCTCCTAGTAACCGGAGTGACCCCTGCATCCTCCATCTCTTGCTCAGACTTATCCCACTTAGGCATTGCCACCGTGTAGCCACCTGGACCCACCCTATGGAACTGCGTCTTTTTTGCGGCATTGGCCTTGTTTTTTCTCGACCGTTCCATAGATAATTTTGATTCCTTGAATTTCAAGAAAGCGGGCCAGTGTTCTCTTTGCTTCTCCAGTGTTCCCTTGAATTCTGGAGTCTTCCTTTCTGTAGCGAGGTAGTTGGCCCATACAGTTTTCTTGTGGGTGTTGAATGCAATTGACATCTTCTTAAGAGCAGCGTCCTTGACGTTCTGCACATCTGCATGAGTGAAATAATCTGGTAGGGTGAAATGTTGCATCAGAGATTCCCAAAGCTTTTGTTTTGCTCTGTCGTCGACCCAAGTAACATCTGGGCGTTTAGTTTTTGGCTCTTTCCATTCTTGAATTGAGATCGGGAGTTGGTCCTTCACAAGAACTCCGCACTGACGAACGAACTTGTTCGCAATGTTCTTAGGCGTGAGGGGTTTGCCACTAGCTTTGATGGAATCGATGTTGTACTTTACACCCTCCTTCAACTTTTTGCCCGGGCCACGCTTTGTCCTGCTGTCTGTAGAAGCAGATTTGCTCGATCCGGAGGGCTGAAAGAAGAAAGATCGATTCGTTAATATATCTTCAAATAAAAAAACATGTGATGATCACTAGATGCCTGCTTATATAAATATACCTCGCCGGTAGTCTTTGTTATTTCAAGATCAACATTGTATTCGTCATCATAATCATTGTCTGCGTCATCATAATCATAATCATAATCATAGTTCATGACTTCATCAGCTCGGTCGTCGAGATCGAATATCTTATCATCACCCTCCCCGGTATTGTTCAGATATTGGGAGCCGTCATTTGCTTCATTCAGATCATCTGGCCTATTAGGGCTGCGTATGATCTCGAACAGGGCCTCTTCTCCCTCTCTGCCGGTATTGTCCGCCATAGCTTTTATTTAACTAATACAGAAGAAATATAAAACAATTTAGTATTCAAATTACAATGCATGGATGCAATCAATAAGGAAAAACTTAATCATATAGTACATAATACGCATCGTCTCGAATAATATATAATCTCGAATACATCGTCTCGAATAATATATAATCTCGAATACATCACTGGCTAGGTAGCTAATAAAGATCGAATACTATAGAAGAATCTAGGCCACTCGCGGTTCCTGGGGCGGTGGACACCCAAAGACGAGGAACCATCACAGGATCATATCTCCGGTCATCTGCCCAAAGAACCTGCCAGGTATTAGAGAACCTGACGTCCATAGCAGCCATGTAGCGATGGACGTGCTCGTCCTGCTCCCTGACACGACGACGCACCACCTCTGGCAGGGCCGGCTCCCTCTGCACCGAATGTGGCCCACGCGAACGCCACCACAGGAGATCAGGGTCGACGACAGGACACGAGGCCGGGTTCCTTACCAAGCGGCGCGCCCCTCCAGGTAGCACCTCCCAGTGCCAGCCCGGCGGAGCCCAATCCCGGACATGGGTCAGCCGGACGTCGTCGCGAACGAGTCGATGGCGAGGATACGGGTAGGGCATCGTCGAGAACAAATACTATATGCCCGCAAAAAGTAACATTTTTTAAATGATTGGATTGTGATAACTAAAATTCTATATGCAAATTCTAACAATTTGACATTAATCTAATTCATCAAACTAAAACTAATTCTAAAATTTCTAACATTTTTATATATATAACTAACATTTCAAATATTTCTATAACTGAAAAACAGAAAAATTGCTAACATTTCTATAACTATTTCTATAACTTAAAAACAGAAAAATTTATAACATTTCTATAACATTTCTAATATTTCTATAACTAAAAAACAGAAAAATTTCTAACATTTCTATAAATATTTGTATAACTAAAAAACAGAATAACTAAAAAACTAAAAAAACAATGTGTGTGTGTGGACATGCCGGCTGGGGCAGGAGCTCACCAGCGAGGCGAGGCGGAGGGGGGCGGCGACGGGGCGGTGACGACGGGGACGGGGA
>NC_057814.1:50447132-50489383 GCF_018294505.1 Triticum aestivum | reverse complement strand
CGGGGACGGGGCGGCGACGGGGACGGCCGGGGCGACGACGACGACGGGGACGGGGCGGCGACGGGGGCGTCGACGAGGGGCGGCGGGCGACGGGGCAGAGGAGAAGAAGCAGGTGAGAAACTGAATTTTTTGAAGTGTTTTCTTATATAGGATGGGCCTTTAGTACCGGTTGGAGCAACCAACCGGTACTAAAGGTCAATTTTGGCCAGGCCAAGCGGCGAGAAGCGCCCACCTTTAGTACCGGGTGGTGGATCCAACCGATACTAAAGACCCTCCCTTTAATACCGGTTTGAGCCACCACCCGGTACTAAAGGTGGTGCGCTGGCGCAGATGCGGTGCGTCATGTTTAGTCCCACCTCGCTAGCCGAGGGGCGTCCGCACTGGTTTATAAGCCCCAGTGCGGTAGCTCTCTCGAGCTCCTCTCCAAATCAGGCCCACTGGGCCTAAATGTCCTGTGCTGCCCTGTGGGCCTACTGGGCCTTTGCGGGCCTGCATCCTGGCCCAACAACAGGTTGGGTTTCTAGTCGTATGCAGGCCGCTGTGGCGCAGTAGGCGGGCTTTTTTATTTTCTTATTTTTTTGCTTTATTTATTTTTGTTTTATTTATTTTTGAGTTGTTTTTTGCTGTATTTAGAGTTTCTTTGTGAATATTTTTGCTTTAGGTACAAAAAATTACAAACTTTCTATTAGTGCCGGTAGTTTACAAATTTGAATAGTTTACATTTTGAATTATTTGAAATTTGTGTGAATCACTAGTTTGTGAATAGCTTAACTTTGAAAATATATTTTTCGGTGATTCTTTTTTCTCATGTTTAATATTAGTGTGTTTTATCATTATATTCAATTTGGTAATGCTTAGATTATTTAAAAAATGAAATGCCTTTGTAACGGATGAGTTTTGGTCCGAAACCCTGATACTTCGAAAGAGATTGTCCATTTTGTACACGAAGTGCATCCAGTTTTTGCGGTAACCCTCTCTACTTTTTTGCACATGCTATGTGGGTGAAATTATGATACCATGCCAACTTTCAACCTTTTCTGAGTTCATTTGAAATGCTTTTCAATTTCAGGGTCATTTAGTTGAAAAAATCAGTAAATGCATGAAAGAATTTGTTTGCACATAAAATTTCCTCGCGTTTCAAATGCCAAAACACATAACTACCCTAACTATTACAGAGATTCCCTCCTGGGTGTGAAACACAGAAGAAAGTGATGATAGTGAAGCCGATCACATCCCAGATCTTTGGGTGTGAAACTTTTTCTTCGCGTGTGTCCCTTTGCGCCATAGCCATGGAAAATCTTCATCATTTAACTGGATGCTCGGGTCAATATTCACTGTGAATGGAGCAATTTCATCAAACTTTTCATAATCTTGTGACATGTCTGTCTTGTCATCCACTACCACGATGTTTCTCTTCCCAGAAAGAACTATGTGGCGCTTTGGCTCATCGTATGATGCATTCGCTTCCTTATCTTTTCTTTTTCTCGGCTTGGTAGACATATCCTTCACATAGGAAACCTGTGCCACATCATTAGCTAGGACGAATGGTTCGTCTGCATGCGCAAGATTGTTGAGATCCACTGTTGTCATTCCATACTGCGGGTCTTCCATTACCCCGCCTCGTGTCATATTGACCCATTTGCACCGAAACAAAGGGACCTTCAAACCACGTCCATAGTCAAGTTCCCATATCTCCTCTATGTAACCATAATATGTTTCCTTTCCCGTCTTGGTTGTTGCATCAAAGTGGACACCACTGTTTTGGTTGGTGCTCTTCTTATCTTGGGCGATCGTGTAAAATGTATTACCATTTATCTCGTACCCTTTGAAAGTCATTATATTCGAAGATGGTAACTGGGACAGCGAGTACAGGTCATCTTCAATAGAGGCGTCATGCATGGTACGTGTCTGCAACCAGCCGGCGAAACTCCTGGTTTGTTCACGTGTAATCCAGTCATCAGACCGCTCCGGGTGTTTGGATCATAGAAATTCTTGTGTTCGTCCATATACGGAGCCACCAAGGCGGAATTCTGTATAAGTGTGTAGTGTGCTTCAGTGAGAGAATGTCCGTCCATACATATTTTTTGATTCCCTCCTAGCGTGCCTTTTCCATCCAGTCTGCCCTTATGCCGCGATTCAGAAAACCAATCGGCTTAAGGTCAGGAATAAAGTCAATACAAAACTGAATGACCTCCTCATTTTCATGGCCCTTGGAGATGCTTCCTTCTGGCCTAGCACGGTTATGAACATATTTCTTTAAGACTCCCATGAACCTCTCAAAGGGAAACATATTGTGTAGAAATACAGGACCCAAAATGTTAATCTCTTCGCATAGGTGAACTAGGACGTGCGTCATGATGTTGAAGAAGCATGGTGGGAACACCAACTCGAAACTGACAAGACATTGCACCAAATCATTCTCTAACCTTGGTATGATTTCTGGATCGATTACCTTCTGAGAGATAGCATTGAGGAATGCACATAGCTTCACAATGGCTAATCGAACGTTATCCGGTAGAAGCCCCCTCAATGCAACCGGAAGCAGTTGCGTCATAATCACGTGGCAGTCATGAGACTTTAGGTTCTGGAACTTTTTCTCTGCCATCTTTATTATTCCCTTTATATTCGACAAGAAGCCAGACGGTACCTTAATACTGAGCAGGCATTCAAAGAAGATTTCCTTCTCTTCTTTGGTAAGAGTGTAGCTGGCATGAGCCTGATGTATGCCGTCTTTTCCATGCATACGTTGCTGGTCCTCCCATGCCTCAGGTGTATGTTTTGTCTTCCCATACACACCCAAGAAGCCAAGCAGGGTCACGCAAAGATTCTTCGTCACGTGCATCACGTCGATTGCAGAGCGGACCTCTAGGTCTTTCCAATAGGGCAAGTCCCAAAATATAGATTTCTTCTTCCACATGGGTGCGCGTCCGTCAGCGTCATTCGGAACAGGTTGTCCGCCTGGACCCTTTCCAAAGACTACCTTCAAATCCTTGACCATATCATGTACATCAGCACCAGTACGGTGGCGAGGCTTCGTCCGGTGATCCGCCTCACCTTTGAAATGCTTGCCTTTCTTTCTTATGGGATGCCTGCTCGGAAGAAATCGACGATGTCCCAGGTACACATTCTTCCTACAATTGTCCAAATATATACTGTCGGTATCATCCAAACAGTGCGTGCATGCGCGGTATCCCTTGTTTGTCTGTCCTGAAAGGTTACTGAGAGCAGGCCAATCATTGATGGTCACGAACAGCAAGGCCTTTAGGTCAAATTCTTCCCCCATGTGCTCATCCCACGCACGTACACCTGTTCCATTCCACAGCTGTAAGAGTTCTTCAACTAATGGCCTTAGGTACACATCAATGTCGTTGCCGGGTTGCTTAGGGCCTTGGATGAGCACTGGCATCATAATGAACTTCCGCTTCATGCACAACCAAGGAGGAAGGTTATACAAACATAGAGTCACAGGCCAGGTGCTATGGTTGCGGCTCTGCTCCCCAAAAGGATTAATGCCATCTGCGCTTAGACCAAACCATACGTTCCTTGCGTCATCTGCAAACTCCTTCCCGTACTTTCTCTCGATTTTTCACCACTGCGACCCGTCAGCGGGTACTCTCAACTTTCTGTCTTTCTTATGGTCTTCTCTGTGCCATCGCATCGCCTTGGCATGCTCTTTGTTTTGGAACAAACGTTTCAACCGTGGTATTATAGGAGCATACCACATCACCTTGGCAGGAATCTTCTTCCTAGGGCGCTCGCCCTCGACATCACCAGGGTCATCGCGCCTGATCTTATAGCGTAATGCACCGCATACCGGGCAAGCGTTCAAATCCTCGTACTCACCGCGGTAGAGGATGCAGTCATTAGGGCATGCATGTATCTTCTGCACCTCTAACCCTAGAGGGCAGACAGCCTTCTTTGCTTCGTACGTACTCTCGGGCAATTCGTTGTCCTTTGGAAGCATATTCTTTATCATTACCAGCAACTTTCCAAATCCCAGTGTGGTGCCCAACTTTTTCTTGTCAGCTTCGCAATTCGGGTACAACAATTTCTTGTGATCCTCTAACATGCGCTGCAACTTCTTCTTCTCCAAATCACTTGCGCTGTTTCTCTTTGCATCGGCAATGGCCCGACCTAGATCATCAGCGGGCTCATCTGATGCCTCTTCTTCAGCTTCTTCCCACATTGCCGGCTCAGCTTCTTCCCCCATTGTTGTATCATCGTATTGAGGGAACCCATGGCCAGGATAGCTGTCGTCGTCCTCTTCTTCTTCATTGTCTTCCATCATAACCCCTCTTTCTCCGTTCTTGGTCCAAACATTATAGTGGGGCATGAAACTGGACTTAAACAGGTGGACGTGAATTGTTCTTGACGTAGAGTAATTGTGATCATTCTTACAGACTAAACATGGACAAGGCATAAAACCATCCGCCCGCTTGTTTGCCTCAGCCGCAAGCAGAAAAGTTTGCACGCCATTAATGAAATCGGGAGAGCATCGGTCATCATACATCCATTGTCGGCTCATCTTCATTACACAACACCGAAAAGACCAAATTAATACAAGTTCATACATAAAGTTCTACAAGACTTAAATGCAACAAACAAATAACTCTCTAACTAAAGAATTTAAATGCAACAACAAATGAGATCAAGATCGCAACTAAGGTAACAATTGATCCAACAGCATAATGATACCAAGCCTCACTATCAATGGCATATTTTCTAATCTTTCTAATCTTCAAGCGCATTTTCTCCATGTTGATCTTGTGATCATCGACGACATCGGCAACATGCAACTCCAATTCCATCTTCCCCCCCTCAATTCTTTTCAATTTTTCTTTCAAATACTCGTTTTCTCTTTCAACTAAATTTAACCTTTCGACAATAGGGTCGGTTGGAATATCCGGTTCACAAACCTCCTAGACAAAAATATATATGTCAACTTGATGGGCATAATTTGTCATAAACACGAAATGCAACAACTAGTTTTAAAAGAGAATATACCACATCCGAATCATAACAAGGACGAGGGCCGACGGGGACGGATATCAAAACCATGGCACTATGTATAACAAACAACGTACGGGTAAGATAATTATACGAGTAACTATATATCCAAATCACACAAACATCAATTTGGTAATGTAAAACATTCATGAACAAGAGGCTCACCACAAGGTGGTGCTGGCGACGGAACGGTGCGGGCGATCGACTGTGGTTACGACGGAGATTTAGAAGGCACTAAGTAAACCACACCTACATATGCAAACTAAGTGTTATTTTTGACCTCAAATTGCATATAAATCAAATACTAGCACATATATTTCCTTTCAAAGTACTAAACTCATAAATTAATCACTATACAAAGCATTGCAAGAGATAATCTAGCAATGAAAGATGAAAGGACAAAGTTGCTAACCTTTTTGATCATTTGAATGGATGGGGGCCTTCAAATCTTGACAAATTTTGAGCAAAATGTGTGATGAGCGCGAGAGGAAGAGGGGAAGAACAGAGAGGAGAGGGGAAAGGGGAAGAACAGAGCGAGCTCGGGTGGACGAAGGGTTTATGTAGGACGACCTTTAGCACCGGTTCGTGCCACGAACCGGTTCTAAAGGTGCTGGAGGGGTCTCGGACTGACAACATCCTGCCACCACTCACTTTAGTACCGGTCCATGGCACGAACCGGTGCTAAAGGTCGGCCACGAACCGGTACTAATGAAAGCGGCCGGCTAGCCGTTGGAACCGGCCGTATGCACACATTAGTGCCGGCTCAAAAGCAAACCGGCACTAATGTGCTTGACATTTGACACTTTTTCTACTAGTGGTGGGACACGTACTCCTGCACGTTGGCCACGAGGGCGAGCGCGCTAGTGACCGGCTGAATTTTCGGCTGACTAGCCGGTAGGAACTGTTTACCAAATCTACGGTTACACTGTATCTTACATCAGTAATGGGTTTTTGTACAATTTATGGAATATGGAAAGAGCTGGAAATTATGTATGCTTGGTGGCATCATCCATTCCCAATTCGCATATCTCTTGGTTTCACTTATCACATGGTAGAAAATTCTAGCAGCAGGGATAAACTGTTCTGCATGCCGGAATACTATAACTCCCTTTAGTAACAGATAAGCTAGAAGAGGGTGTAGCGCAAATGTTTTTTACCACCATGAATTAACATGCATGTTTGAGTTGCTTGTCTTTCCTAGGAACTTGAAGAAACTGCAACATTCTTTTGAATAACTTTCTTCATCACTGGTTACTCGATGCATCACAAAACCATCACACTGTTGGTGTGATTGTCCTAGCTTTCGACATTAGCCTTCTTCAATGCCTCATATATTGTTCTTCATGGGTTAAGATAACACCCTGTGCACCAGTTGCTCAGTGGCACAATTTTAATCATGGTGGTGGAAGAGGGATAATGATATTTACTATATATATGACCAGACCACATGACACCTTGACAACAGAAACATGCCAATGGTAAGAGAGAAATAGCTTTGCAGCTGCAATGTTGTTCTTGGTGCAAGGTCAATGTCCAAATACATCTTGTTTATTGAGACCTCAGATATATATTAGTGACAGATAACCAAATAAAGTATCAACTGGTCAGACTTTCTTACTGAAAGCATAGGCATTGTTACCCAAAGAATGTATACAATAATCTGCTTCCACCTGTTGCAGAATATAGTTGAAACAACTTAGCACACGTGGACAGGAGTCGAACCAAGATAAATCAAGCTAGAATTTCCAGGAGTATATTGCGGTCCTGGCCCAACATACAATAATCCTCTCCGATAAAGAAACTTGAAAAAATAAACAGTATTCGCTACTGCAAAACTACGCAGTACACACTCAGACATGCCTACGGAAATGAAGCAATTTGTACTATTACCCAGCTTAATTTATGCAGGAAAGATAGCAATAAAAATTCACCAAGAATAAGACATTAATTAAGAAAAGAAGTAGCAGGTCGACTCAGTTACTGTGGTCGAGTCAGTGACACTTTGCCAGTCAAAAAAAAGCAAGTTAGTCTTCAAATAACACAACAATATATTGTCCATTATAAGCTTCTAAACCTATAAATGGATCACCACCCACAAAAAAGAAAATGCTAATTATAAAGCTGCTAATTTTTTCAAACAAATACTCCGTATAATCTAACCATCTACAAAGAAGGAACTAATTCAAACATTTTACTCACGCTAATCCATTATGGTAACATGATTTTGCGGACATTTGACCAAGGCATATGCAGCTCTCTCTGGTGCTCCTACAAAGATATTGAAAGACAATTTAGGACATGTGACGATAAATTATTTATGTAGCCTATAGCAAAATCATATCCACCTTAGGGCGGTACAAAGAGAGATAGACATACACCAAGATATCTGAGATAATGTGAGAAGTTGTACTGTTTTTCCTCCTTACGATGAGAAGAGAAATATACGAATATGTGCCACTTGAATATTTGAAAACAGGGAGCGAGGACACATATTGCTAGCAGCTATCCAGAGCATGGTGATGGATATGAAATTAGTTAACCTAGTATTAATAATCTGTAATCTTTTTATCTTAATGATGCATTCCAAATCTAAAGCTAGTTAGCAGACCTGATCCGATGACTCTATGCAAGCCTTTTTTTTACCATGGAGGTACCAAACGTTCAGTATAGGATTCTGATTTACCTCCATCGATGAACCACACTGGTCCAGTGAAGATGGCGTGATGAATCGAATAGTCAACCGGGGACGCTAAGATACTTAGATGGTGGAATGATAAGATAGTTGCTCAATAACTACATTCGTGCACGACCATGGGTAACATCCAAATTCAACAAATCAGTGTGTACTTTGGAGGCTTCTTCCCTTCCTAAAATTCTAACAAACATCCGTTTGTCTAGGCTTCTTTCTTGTCTTAAAATCTGAAAACATACACATGTCTACTTCTAGAATAAGAATTTCAGACCTTTAAAAACAAATTTGAACTAATTAGTGGTGCGAAATTGCATGAGAAAAATAGAAAATCACCATTGCCGTGCTAACCTAGTCCACTGGGAATCAGACCAGTGTGTCCGTGGCTGCAATCTTAGATCCACAACTGGGCGACGTCGAAACTATGTGCTGCCATGGCAGAGGCACAGTTCTGTGCAGTACTATTGATAGTGCGAACCTGCTAGTAAACTGGAAAAATAATTAGGCCGAGTATTCTTAAGATTGCTTCGTCTTAGTGAACATGAACAAAAGAAAGGAATGTCAGTTATAAATATTTAGCTTGCCAATAATTGTTCCAGGGAAAAACATTAGTACACCAAGAACGCCGTGGGCGGCGGCTGCACTATCCGATGACATGATTCCCTAGATATACATACGTGATGTACTTCTAGATCATACTGGGAAGGAGCGACCATGTTCCTTACGTGATTTATAGATGGACGGCCCGGCAGGCACTCAGGCAAACCCTGCGCTGGTGGAAGCACCTGCCATGTATTGCATTGGGGAAAACTTCGTCCGAGATTCTTGGCCACAATTCCAGCGACGGTAGCTCCAAACCTCTTTTTCCTTCAGGTGCTTGTCTCACTTGATTGTTGTTGCACATATGCGATGGGAGATGAGGACCGAGGCACATGGGGGTGACAATCGCACCAAGAGACATAGGCGGTAGTGGGCGATTGTAGACAACGAAGGACGGAAGAAGAACTTGGTAAGGCTCTGCCTGGAGGAGATCGGAGAAGCGAAGGATTGGTGCAAAAAAAGTGAGGCACGATTGTATTTTGAGATTACGTGACCTAAAAACAAAGGGGAGGAGACATGCGTATTGTGGACGTTCTTTGGGCATAACGTGAATATTTTTTCCCAAAGAGAGATATATTAGTTTTTTTCTGCTATCTATACCTAATATTAAAGGGAGGAACCTTTCATAGTTCTCCATACATCACCTCTTTATATCCGTTGATTTTTTGCTAATCATAATGATTGACGGCTGAGATTTAAAGTAGATCTACATAACTGATCCGATCCTATGTCCGTTCTTCTGCGTACATCAGGTATACATATGAAACTTATAAAAAAAACAAGCAATGGAGGTGTCGGTGTACAAAAGTAGGGGCTCTCCTTTTGACCCCTCTACTTGTGCACGGGCAGTCAGAGTCACGCCTGCGGTCACACTTAGCAGGGCAAAAGGAGGAACCAGAGCAGCGCCAAGACCAGAGACACAAAGAGTAAGAGGGCGAGGTGGACTCCCTCGGCAAGAGCCTTTCCGGGGCAACTTGCCCAACACTAGCAGAGCGCGCCACCCTTGAGCCCAAGGGTTCCAACATCATCAGCCACATTGGAACCAAGGCTCGGGAGGCACCTTCATAGTGGCATGCAGATCTTTGTGAAGATCATAAAGACACGAGATCAGATAAGGATCAGAAGCCGACGATCCTCGCGAGATCCTCACCGAGGCAATCCACGAGACCTCCGGCAAGATCCTTGCCGGGGACGACCGCGATGTCACGGCAAGACCCTTGTCGAGGCCTCGGCAAGGCCCTTGCTGAGGACACCTGTGGGGCCGCAACCAGGCCCGCGTCTGCGAAGACTCCACCGCCGTTCCCATACAGCAGCCAGCCCAACCAGGTGGGCAGGCACCTGCGTGGCAACGTGCGGCTTCCAGGCCAACTAAGCAAGCACCTGCGTGGTGGCATGTAGATCTTCGTGAAGACCCTACCACCACGCCATCTAAGCAGCCTGCCAGCCTACGTGGCGCTGCATGCCTCGTTGGCCTGGACGCGTGTTGGAGCGAGGCGGAGCGGCGACGGACGGGACGGGCCTCGTTGCCGTCCCCAATAAAGCAACGGGACACCTAAGGAGCACATTTAATGCGCCTTGTCCCGTAATGACAGGCGATAAGTTTGTACACTGTATACCTTTCCACCTCCTGTGTGCCACTATAGCGACCCCTTTTGCTTATAAAAGGAGGCCCGAGGCGTACAGGAGCAAGATTCGGATCTTTTGGACTACGCATGCACCATAGCTAGTTCGAGAGCTCAAGAACACTCAAATATACACCAAAGCAGGACTAGGGGATTACGCATCTTCGCGGCCCGAACCTGGGTAAACAATCCTTGTGCTGACCGCCAGACCCGCTCTTTGCCCAACCCGCGCCCGCCAACCGTAGAAGGGATCCCAGTGATTCCATAGGTGTCGTTTCCACCGACATCTTTGGCGCGCCAGGTAGGGGGCGCAGTTGTGAAAATCCGGTCTGGCAGTTAGTTTAGCAGTTCTTCATCGCCATGGCACCCAAGAAGAAGATGATCACGGCGATCGGTTCATCGGGGGCCGAACGGCCCGTACCAGTGCGGGCGAGTGGTGGGGTGGTCGCGGACGGAAGCCGAGGCATGGCCTCCGAACACCCACACCGCTCTGGCAGTCAAAGCCTAGCGAGCAGCGCCGTCCGTGCGCGGGACGACGGGCCGCACGCCGCCAAATCCAAAGGCGGAGCCGGGCCCCCCGCAGGCGGCGCGGGGCCCTCCAAGGGCGGCGTCGTGCCACTCATGGGAGGCACGGCGACTTCCAAGACACCTACGCCGGCGCCCACGATGCGCTCTACCCAGGTTGTGCGCGACGAGCAGCGACACCACGCTGGTGACCCCGGGCGCCGCCGTGGGAAGAGTCATGCGCCTCATTCGCGGGACGTAGAAGGCCAGCATGCACGCCGAGGCGCTGGCGAAAATGGCGCACAGCCGCAAGGCCGTGATAGAGCTCCTTCTGACGTGGTTAGACGTCGGAGCGCATCACGGTCCACGCAGCTTTCGCCGGCACCCACAACAGCAGAAGCTTTGGCGCGCGCACAGTTGCTCCTCGACTTTCCTCTTGTTGCGGAAAAGCTCGGCGAGTGGAGAGACACCATCCGGAGCCTCGTCGGCGTTGCCAACAAAGATGAGCCGCGGCCAGCGGGGCCCTCAGGCCGGCGCTCCGTCGAGCCACCGCATGCCAGTGGTGGAAGGACCGGAGGTGCTGCGGCCACGGTGCACTCTCCTCTCCCACGTCAGCCACCGCGGGTGCTGGTCCGACCTGATGACGCTTGTGATAACATCTCCATAGCGTCGTCCGACCCACGAACCCACCGCGATCAGCGCCAAGTCCTTCGGGAGCGAGCCCATGAAGACGCTCGAACTACCATCGAGCGACAACGCGAAGTGCGTCACCAGTCAGATAGGCGAGCGGGATCCGCTACAGACCACCCAGCTCCGGGGGGCTCCGGTGGCCTACCTTACGAGGGATGCCCAGCCTTCACCCGTGAGCTGCGGCAGTTCCAGTGGACCTCCCACCGCACGTTCAAGCCCGACATTGGCGATAAGTACAACGGCAAGACCCACCCGTCGGAGTTCCTCAGCATCTACACCATCGCGATGCATGCTGCTCGAGCTCGCAACGACAAGGTCCTTGCCAATTACTTCCCATTGGCACTTAAACCCAATGTCATGTCATGGTTGATGCACTTGCCGGCGGATTCCATTTCTTCTTGGTCGGATTTGTGTCATGAGTTTGTTGGCGCCTTCATCGGAGGCCACCAGCTCATGGCCAGGCAAGCAATGTGCATATCATGCCCGAGAAGGAAGGTGAAACCCTGCGCAAATACATACAGAGGTTCAACCAGGTGCAGTACAACATCCCAGATGTTCATCCCGCCGCCGTGATCAGCGCATTCCATTAGAATGTGCGCAACCGCAAGATGCGTGAAGAGCTGGCAATGAACAAGGTCAAAGATGTGGCCGAACTTTATGTTCTGGCCGACAAGTGCGCTCGAGCTGAAGAGGGGAGGAAGTACCCCGGCGAGGACGCCAGCGCGGAAACCGACTCCACAGACGAAGACACAGCCGCCCCGACGAAGAAGGGTCGGCGCCGCAACAGAAAGCGCAAGGGCAAGACCGTGCTTGCCGTCGAGGGATCCGAGGACACCGGCGCCGCCAAGAAGGCCAAGGCAGACGACCCCGGCAAGGAAATTGCCGGGGGCGCCGCTTGTCGGGCCTTGGCGGCTGCCGACAAGCCAGGAGGCTCTGGCAAGCAATACTGCAAGATCCACCGCACCAAGGGCCACGTTCTCCAGAACTGCCGGCAAGTTGAGCTGCTTGCTGAGAAGCAAAAAGCTGAGTATGAGAGGCCGGACAAGGAGAAGGGTCAGGATGGTACCGAGGGATCCAGCAAGAAGCGTGGCGGCCAAGGAGGTCGCCGCGGCAAGGATAACCAGCAAGAGAGGCCCGCCCGGGGCCGTGACAAGAAGCAAGAAGACGATGATCATGACGAGGATGACGAGTCCGGCGAGCATGAGTTCCAAAAAGCTACGGAGGCCATGTGCATCGACGGTGGCGCCTCGCTGCACACCTCTCACTGCCAGCTCAAGCGGTGGGCGCGTGAGATCACAGCAGCAGAACCATCATTCGATGCTCAAAAGCCACTGAAGTGGTCCAGCACGCCTATCTTTTTGACACCGAGGACCACCCGGATCGCACAACTGCGGTCGGGTGTTTGCCGTTGTTGGTTTCGCCAACAATACGCAACCTCAAGGTGACAAAAATGCTAGTTGACGGCGGGGCCGGTCTGAACTTGATCTTGCCTGTTGTGATCAAAAGGCTGCAGATTCCTGATGGAGACCTCGAAAAGAGGGGCACATTTAAAGGGGTCAACCCGGGAAGGATTCAGCCGAAGGGTAAGGTCACGCTGCCCGTGACGTTTGGAGGCGAGTTAAACTATAGGACGGAGAGGACTGTTTTCGATGTAGGCGAGATCCCCTTGCCCTACAATGGGATCCTCGGCCGCCCTGCACTAGCCAAGTTCATGGCAGCCTCACATTACTCCTACAACACGCTGAAGATGCATGGGCCGATGACCATCATCACCGTCCCCTCCGACAAGAAGGATGAGCTGATCTGCTGACCAACTCTACCGGGAGGCGGTTGCAGCAACTGCCGCCAAGGCACTTGCTCCTGCTGCCGAAGCCCCGGGAGGGAAGAAGACCGGCAAGACCTCTCGCACCCACTCCGGCAAGCGCACCTCTTCAGAGTGTAGTGCTCCCATCAAGGACGTGCCAGAGAGCTCCACCGGCAAGAGCAAGAAATCCAGAGCTGCACTACCAGAGACCAAGAAGGTGTCCGTCAAGGAGGATGGCACGGGAGGGGCTTTTACCATAAGCTCCACCCTCGACAGCGAATAGGAAGGTGGGCTCATCACTTTCCTGCGGGCAAATGTCGATGTGTTTGTGTGGCAAGCATCCGACATCCCTGGCGTTCAAAGGGAGGTGATTGAGCACCATCTTGATGTTTGTCCTCATGAGTGACCCGTCAAGCAAAAGGTCGGGAAGCAGGCTCTGGAACGGCAAGAGTTCATCACAGAGGAAATCAGGAAGTTGGAAGCGACAGGCTTGGTAAGAGGGGTACTCCATCCGACGTGGCTGGCCAATCCGGTGGTGGTGCGCAAGACAAATGGGAAGTGGAGGCTGTGTGTTGATTACACTGACATCAATAAGGCTTGTCCAAAGGACCCTTTCCCGTTACCGCGCATCGACCAGATTGTTGACTCCACGGCCGGGTGTGACTTGTTATCATTCCTCGACGCTTACTCGGGATACCACCAGATCTTCATGACGAAGGAAGATGAGGAGAAGACAGCATTCATCACCCCATGTGGTACGTATTGTTTTCTACGAATGCCTTTCGGGTTGAAGAGTGCTGGCTCAACGTTTGCAAGAGCAGACCAAATTGGTTTTGAGCCTCAGCTGCATAGAAATATGGAAGCTTATATGGATGACATAGTGGTCAAAACCAAGGACAGGGCAACACTCGTACAAGATTTAGAAGAGACTTTTGCAAATTTGCGCAAGATCAACCTCAAGCTGAACCCTGAGAAGTGTGTCTTCGGCGTTCCGTCTGGCAAACTTCTCGGGTTCTTTGTGTCATAGCGTGGGATTGAGGCGAATCCAGATAAGATCAAGGCCATTGAGCAAATTGAGGCGCCTAAGTGGAGCAAGGATGCGCGTCGGCTCACTGGCTGCATTGCCGCCATGAGCAGGTTCATCTCCAAGTCTGCCGAGCGTGCCCTTCCTTTTTTCAAAATCTTGAAGAAGGCGGGCCCAATGGAATGGACCCCAGAGGCTGAGGCAGCCCTGCAGAATTTGAAGAAATACCTCTCCTCTACGCCAATACTGGTTGTGCCTAAGCCACAAGAACCGTTGCTGCTATATCTAGCGGCAACGAACCAAGTGGTCAGCGCCGCGCTAGTGGCGTAGAGGGAGGTCGACGAAGAGGCAGTGGCAACGGCAGGGCTGGCGGATGGCAAACCAGAGCTCCCCCCGGCACGGCCTGGTGCCGGTAAGGCAAGGCCCCCGGCATAGCCTGGCGCTGGCGAAGCAGAAGCGACGCAACCAAGTGAGACAGTGCAGAAGAAGAAGATGATGCAGCACCCGGTTTACTTTGCCAGCTCCCTCTTGCAGGGGGCTAGGTCAAGGTACTCCGGTGTGCAGAAATTGCTCTTCGGCCTCCTTATGGCCTTGAGGAAGCTGCGTCATTACTTCCAAGCACACGAGATCACCGTCGTCACCCACGTCCTGTTGCAATGGATATTAAATAACCCAGAAACAACCGGGAGGATTGTGGAATGGGCCTTGGAACTGTCGAGCTTTGGGTTGAAGTTTGAAAGCACTTCGGCAATTCAGAGTAGAGTCTTGGCGGAGTTCATTGCGGAATGGACCATAACGCCTGGAGAAGAGATTCAGGAGACCGCTCTCCCCGGCAAGGAAGCAAGTTGCGACTGGATTATGAACTTTGACGGGGCTTTCTCGCTGCAAGGCACCGGTGCTGGTGTGCTACTCGTCGCACCCACCAGAGAGCACCTCAAGTATGTAGTCCAGATGCACTTTCCCAGGGAGATTTCAACAAACAACACTACTGAGTACGAGGGGTTGCTTGCCGGTCTCAGGATCGCGGCAGACCTCGGGATCAAGAAGATCATCGTCAGGGGTGATTCACAGCTTGTCGTCAAGCAAGTCAAAAAAGATTATCAAATCCCATTGATGGAGGCCTACGTAGATGAAGTGAGGAAGCTGGAAGAGCGTTTTGACGGTATACAAGCGGAGCATGTTCCCCGAGTGGAGAACGGCATCGCCGACTACTTGTCGAAACGCGCTGCCTTCAAATTGCCTGTGGAACCAGGTACTTTTGTGCTTGGGTTAACTCAACCATCCGTTGAACCATCAACAGAGCAGAACAAGCGGAGGAAATCAGGCCCCGGCAAGTACTTTCCCGCCGAGCTCCCAGGACCGCCGGCAAGGATGTTGCCATGGACACTGAGCCTGCCACGGGGCAACAGACTTCGGCAGGGCGTCAAGCCATGGCCGTAGAGACAACCGCTCCCGTGGCAGAGGAAATGCCTTTGGTCCTTGCCGTCGAGCCCCAGGCTCCGGCATGGGCACAGCATACCGTCCGGTTCCTCCAAACAGGAGAACTCCCTGAGGAGCAGGAAGAAGCGGAGAAAGTAGCCCGTCAGTCTGCCATGTATCAGTTCGTCGACGACGTTCTGTACAGAAAAAGACCAAACGGTGTGAAATTGAAGTGCATTCCCCGGGAGGAAGGACTGGAGCTGTTGGCAGAGATACACAGAGGCATATGTGGCTCCCACATAGGGTCGAGGGCCCTTGCCGGCAAGGCATTCCGGCAAGGATTCTTCTGGCCCACAACCCTCCAGGATGCAACGGCACTACTAACCAAGTGTGAAGCGTGCCAGTTTCATTCAAAGAAGCTTCATCAACCAGCTCAAGCTCTCCAAACAATCCCTCTTTCCTGGCCATTCTCGGTCTAGGGGCTCGACATACTGGGCCCCTTTCCCCGTGCTGTCGGGGGCTTTGAGTACTTGTACATTGCAATCGACAAGTTCACAAAGTGGCCGGAGGTGGAGGCAGTGAGAAAGGTGACAGCACAATCAGCCGTCAAATTCTTCAAGGGGCTAGTCTGCCACTTTGGTGTGCCAAATAGAGTCATCACCGACAATGGCACACAGTTCACGAGCCGCGTCTTCATGCAGTAAATCCAGGACCTCGGCAGCAAGGTCTGTTTTGCCTCTGCTGCACATCCAAGAAGCAACGGCCAGGCTAAGAGGGCGAATGCTGAAGTATTGTGGGGCCTCCGGACAAGAACTTTTGATAGGCTGCACAAGTGCGAACGGTGCTGGATTGATGAATTGCTGGCGGTTCTTTGGTCAATCAGAACGACACCAAACCGAGCCACCGGCCAGACACCTTTCTCCCTCGTTTACGGGGCAGAAGCAGTTCTCCCCAGCGAACTCATGTACGGGTCACCCCGAGTGCTTGCTTATGATGAGTTTGAGCAAGAGCAATTGCGGCAAGATGACACAACGCTCCTCGAGGAAGATTGTCTTCGGGCAGCTGTGAGAGCAGCGCGCTACCAGCAAGCCTTGCGCCGCTACCATAGCCACAAGGTTTGTGCCCGAAGCTTTGAAGAAGGCGACCTTGTTCTTCGGCGCGTTCAATCGGCCAAGAATTTCAACAAGTTGACGCCGAAGTGGGAAGGCCCTTATCGGGCAATACGAGTCACCAGGCCTGGCGCAGTCCGCGTGGAGACCAAAGATGCTATTCCAGTGAGCAACTCCTGGAACATCGAACATCTTCGCAAGTTTTACCCATAAGGCGCGGTTGCTGGGCCCCCCAGCAGACCACCTTTTGTACAAGCCTTGCCAGTGAGGCATGTAACCCTTTGTACAAAGCCAGGCGTAGACCCTGAGCATAAATAAACGAAGCGTTGGCACCCTAAGTTTTAGCATGCATGCTAGGTTGAGTCTCTTCCTCGGTTAGGGTTGGTAGTGCTTAGCGGCGACTAACCCCTAGCATAGAGGTCGAGTGTGCATCTCTCTGTTCCTTCCCGTCCTTTTTAGGTTCGTAGGGTGCATGGACATTTCTGCTGAGCTGTTTGGAGGAAAGAGAACAGGCCGGCGCTCGACCCCGGCAAGCCAAGGTTGCCGGGGGTTGCGGGTCCGAAGATCCGTCCGCAGCAAGCCAAAACTGCCGGGGGCTGCAACATCAGATAACTTTTTCATTCCCCAGTCCCTACTTCCGTATGAAACTTGAACGTACAAGACTTCGCTCACTCTTATACCATCATGCTCCCTTTTTCCCATGTCCAAAAACCTTACTTTGGGCCGGGACTTGGTCATGGCGCGGTTGGAAGGGAACGGGCGAAGGGCCCAATCCTGCTTTGCCCCTACCTCTGCCATGGGCGTGAGTGTAATTGAGCTATAGAGCAGGAGGACGGCAAGGACTGTTGCCGGGTTACAATGTTTATCCTAAGATAACGAGGACTCGTTCCTCGGTGTGGCCCCCGCCCACGCACAAAAGAAACCCGGCAAACACCCTTCTTTTCATTCATACGTTGTTAACAAGTACAATTCATACGGAATGTATGCCTGAGCGAGGGGATTACAAGGTCTAAATTCTACTAAGGCCCATAGGCTTACAAACTAAAAAAACATAAGTGCCCCATGATCCCCGTTCTTGCCCTTTTCCTCCCAGGTGCGGCAGGTGAGGGCGAAAAAGGGGCGACGGGAAACGCACCGATGGAGAGCTTGACGAGGAAGGCCCTCGGCGGGGCACGTGGCCAAGGGAGGGGCGATGGGGTCGGCCTGAGTCGGAGTCGGCGTCCCCCCGCTCGACACCCTCGTCGTCGTTGTCGCTGTCCTCCTCGTCACTCCCGCTTGAGGAAGAGTCTTCATCATCGGAGGAGCTCTCCACGCAGCACTATAGGAGAGTTCCAAAGTCTCCAAAGACCTTGACAGAGAGCAGGTCATTCTCCATTAATTTGAAATAGAGAACGAGCCCCGCCGTCAGGCTATGGATACGAGCGAAGGTCTTCCATCCGCGGCGAAGATACATGACGTGAGGGGCGGGAAAATCGACATCAACCCACGTGCCGCCGTTCCCGTAGCCCCTCATGTGCAATCTCAGAGTCTGTGGCGGGTCGAGCTCCATCTCCCGAGCAAATGGAGTAGGGAGACGAAGACGACGGCGCGCTGGCCGATGCAGCCTGATGAAGAACTCGGGAGGCTAGTCCCCGACGTGGCCCTCCTTTGGGGGAGGGACCGCCGGCGGAGGCGAGGCCGGTGCGCCGCCCCGTCCTCCTCTTCCCCGAGCGCCACGGCGACCTTGGCCTCGCCCCCTCCCCCTTCCCCTCGTGGCCGGCTCCGCCGCCACGTGCTCTTGGGAAGGAGGGGCGCGCTGTCGAGCGGAGACCCTCGTCGCCACCGTCGAAGCACCGGCGCGCCCTCTCGCCATAGCAGAAGAAAGAAAGAAGCCAAGGTGGAAGGAGGCAGATGGTGAAAGATTGAGGGGTGCCATCCCCCCTCCCCTTCTTATAAAGGGGCGGGGTCAGGGCTCGGCCGCCCCACTCAACCAATCCGGCCATCAGGAGCGCAGGGAATCGAGACCGACCCGCTGCTCCAATCAGCAGCGGCCCGGGTTTCCGCCTCGTCATTCAAGGCCCGCACCCACCGCCAACCATCTTCAAGGCATGGAGGACACATGGCGAGCAAACAGAAATCGAGGGGACGAGTGAGGCGACTGTTTTTCACTCCGTGATCGTAGGGCACGGGCGCCTCGGAGGCCACGACCCGGGTCCACTCAGTAAATGAGCCGTGCCCCTGCCTTTTCCTCTTTTTATGGGGAAGGCGCGAGCCGCGTCTGTACCACGATGTGACGCATGAGGGCAGCAGCCACCCTCACACACGACCCCCACGTCACGCATTCAACGCGGGTCGTGGGGAAGCGCAGCGAGCGAAGGAGTTACTGCGGTAAAAATCCGCCCCCCTGCCCGCGCACCGTTCTGGGCCTAGCCCAACAACGTGTTGCCCTTATGTGTGGCCCAGGCCCTGGGGCTACTGTCGGTGTACAAAAGTAGGGGCTCTCCTTTTGACCCCTCTACTTGTGCACAGGCAGTCAGAGCCGCGCCTGCGGCTACACTTAGCAGGGCAAAGGGTGGAACCAGAGCAGCGCCAAGACCAGAGACACAAAGAGCAAGAGGGAGAGGTGGACTCCCCGACAAGACCCTTGCCGGGCGGCCTCCGTGGCCCCGGCAAGAGCCTTGTCGGGGCAACTTGCCCAACGCCAGCAGAGCGCGCCACCCTTGAGCCCAAGGGTTCAAACACCATCAGCCACATTGGAACCAAGGCTCGGGAGGCACCTCCATGGTGGCATGCAGATCTTTGTAAAGATCATAAAGACACGAGATCAGATGAGGACCAGAAGCCGATGATCCTCGCGAGATCCTCGCCGAGGCAATCCACGAGACCTCCGGCAAGATCCTTGCCGGCGACAACGGCGATGTCACGGCAAGACCCTTGTCAAGGCCTTGGCAAGGCCCTTGCCGAGGACACCTGCGGGGCCGCAACCAGGCCCACGTCTGCCAAGACTCCACCGCTGTTTCCATACAGTTGCCAGCCCAACCAGTTGGGCACCTGCGTGGCAACGTGCGGCTTCCAGGCCAACTTAGCAAGCACCTGCGTGGTGGCATGCAGATCTTCGTGAAGACCCTACCACCACGCCATCTCAGCAGCCTACCAGCCTACGTGGCGCTGCATGCCTCGTTGGCCTGGACGCGTGTCGGAGCGAGGCGGAGCGGCGACGGACGGGACGGACCTCGTTGCCGTCCCCAATAAAGCAACGGGACAGCTAAGGAGCGCATTTAATGCGCCTTGTCCCATAATGACAGGCGATAAGCTTGTACACTGTATACCTTTTCACCTCCTGTGTGCCACTGTGGCGACCCCTTTTGCCTATAAAAGGAGGCCCGACGCGTACGGGAGCAGGATTCGGATCTTTTGGACTACGCACGCATCGTAGCTAGTTCGAGAGCTCAAGAACACTCAAATATACACCAAATTAGGACTAGGGTATTACACATCTTCGCAGCCCGAACCTGGGTAAACGATCCTTGTGCTGACCGCCAGACCCGCTCTTTGCACAACCGCGCCCGCCAACTGTAGAAGGAATCCCAATAATTCCATAGTTGTCGTTTCCACCGACACGAGGGAGTCGAACCCATGAGGCCATGATCTATAGGACAAACATCATGTCATGCCACCAGACCACGTATATTTTTGTCTTGCAAACATGACAAGGTATCACATGAGGTGGTCACCGAGTTTACCACCGGTGACTGTTGGAATTAAAAAGGAATACGTAGATGTCCGTGTCCTTCACATACACGTGTACGTGTGTGTCCATGTTAACTTCATACTGTCACCGGGTAGGATTAGGAGTTAACCGTGTAGGCTAACTAGCTGCCCAGCTTTATGTATGTAACAACCCCTTCTTAACACTAGATGAAAATATCTATACCTACTATTAAAGGAAATAAGTATTCTTAGTTTGCCTTGGTTCTTTGCATTGATTTTCGTTTGGTATGAGCGCACGCTAAAGTTCGGTATGGTTCGCTCGTACACACAGCAAGCCATCTGGGCCAGGTACTCGTATGTTAATGGACCTTCATAGAGACCGCAAAAAATAACTAGGTCAAAATAAATCAACATCGTGAGAATTGAACGCAGTACCTCATGTCTGACTCTTTGATGTAACAACCAACGAGCTATGCATCTTTCGCGTTTACTAATCTGGCCTCGCTCTTTTACAATGGTTCCCGCCAGTAAATATACAATCAGCCTTAGGAATCAACTAACAAACTGTTAAAGAAGCGGCCTTGGGAAGGATTATGGGCTTAAATAGGATGTTTAAATGGATGTGGCTAATTAAAGAAATGATTGCGGGTAAACCGGTGGAATAATTAAAGAACGATGTGGGCTTAATAAATAAAATATTCAAATAGATGGGGCTCATTAAAGGAAAGATTTAAGGTAGAAAGGTAGGATAATTAAAATGAAGGACCCATAGGCTTCATTGTGCTGGGACTACTAAATTAGAAAAGGAAGGATTTGATTCCGGACTAAAATGGTTAATGATGTAATGATAACTAAAGGAAGGATTATACTTAAACGAAATTAGTGGGGATTATACCCGCAAAGAAAATATGGATGCGGATAAATTGCATCCTATTTTTTATGTTCATTTGTAAAAGGATGTTGCACTGAAGCATGTTCTTCGTAATGAATCCGGTGCTACGACACATTATGCTTGCACAAAGCATCAATTTTTCCCATTGACACGCATGGGCATATGTGCTAGTTAAATTAAATGGTGATGGGGCAGGGTTACGTCCTAGTGTTTGATTCCGTGCATCTGTTATGGGCTGCCACACATATTTATATTTGTACAAAAAAGGGACTGTCGGCCTTATGAGTAAATTTTTTTCTCAAGGATTTTGTGTGAATTAATCTACACCGTAATAATTCGGTCCCACATCGGATAAACGGCTCCTAATTTCTAATTAACATGGGAATTTGTGGGAAGTGCGTGATTAGTAGAGGTATAGAGATAAACGGCTCCTAATTTTTAATTAACGTGGGAATTTGTGGAAAGTGCGTGATTAGTAGAGGTATAGATAGATAGATGTAGTGTTAAAAATGCTTTTGTATTAGGGCATCTCCATGACGGACCAGTAAACCTCCCGCAACCATCCGGACCGAGCTGTTCGGATAGCGGAGGCCATCCAACGCCGACCTGTATTGGTCCATGGAGCGATCCGGATGCGATTTGTCCCACAAATCGAAGACAAACATGCGGAGGTTTGCGGGAGTCCGGACAAATCCCAAGCCCGTTTTCTGACTGCGCTGGCCCACCAAAAACCCCTCATCTCCCCCGCGCGCTCCTCTCGGCGCCAGCTGCTCGCATTCATGCCACTGTAGAGCGTGCCGTTCAACACTGAAGACGGCTCAGGGTGAACGCGACCTCTCACTACCTCCGCCATTGAAGCGGCGCGCTGACCAAGGGCGCTGCCCGCGACGCGTCTCCGGTGTCCGGGCCTGTTCAGTGCCGGAGACGCGTGACTAGACGGGGCATAACGGATATCTACCGCGCCCGTTAAATGTTGTTGTCCATCCATCTGCCTCCATTAAGTAGGTTCGCTGGCCGACAAACCCACTCCGGCGCCGCGCATTGACGCACTCGGATGTGTGGCCTCACCGGAATTGGCTATATAAAGGTGTCGACACCTGGCTAATAGCTCGCCACAACTCCAGCCCCTTCACATCCTCCTCCCTTGCACTACATCCGCCATGACCGCCAGCGGGAAAGCACTGTTGGACAGACTGTCACCGGAAATGAAGCACGCGGTGGCCGCCCTTGCCGCCGCCTGGTGTAGCCGCCGTGCCGGACGGATCGAGGCCGGCTTGCCGGCCAGCTCACCCGAGGTCTCCAACGACGAAGACGACAACACGATGGAGATGGACTCCGACGACTCCGCCTAGGCTCCCGCACCTCCTGTGCATGCCAGCTTCACCATAGAGCAGGTGCACATGCAGTTCAACACTGCCATGGCGGAGGTGCAGCCTAGCCGGCGCCTTTGTCGGTGTTCCAGCAGGCGCAGGAGGAACAACGGTACAACCTGTTCCCCTGTAGCAGCACCTGCTGGCGGAGGGCCAGATCTACGGCGAGCGCACGAGCGAGGAGGTGTGGACCAGCACCTGAAGCAAGCTAGACCATTCACATGCTTGCTTTGCATAGTAACAAGGTGTAGCTCTTCCTCTCCGGCTTTCACCACATAGGTGTACACATAGCACAATAAAATGATGAGATGAATTAATAATTTAGACAATTTGCATATACATCAGATTAATTCCGTCAGAAGTCAAGGGAACTTCGTGTCATCGATCCTATGCTACATGATTTAATGAACTATTTGTACCAAAACTTGGAAGTCACTGCACTCGAAGGTTACTATACAACCTTGAATCTTGAAGAAAGTGTGAAGTCCACTACTGGTGGAGCAAATCTAGGGAGACCACTTTTTACCTGTTGCGTCCTTGTTAATTCTAAAATAAAAATTAATGGATTGATTATCATCGAGGCCGTACATAATCTTGTCCTTGCAACTTTTGAAGGTTTCTGATGTCTTAGAAAATACAACGGTTTCATCGAGATCAAGCACGAGGGTATCACTTATCGAGCATCTGAAGGCATGCAACGTAATGCCCTATTGGTGCGGACCAACACCAGAAGCAAGCTAGAAGTTTCACATGCTCGCTTTCCATAGCAACAACGTGTAGCTCTTCCTCTCCGGCCTCCCCGTAGGGTTCTACACACAGCACAATAAAATAATGAGATGAGTTAATACTTGAGAAAATATGCATATACATCCAGTTGATTCAGTCAGAAGTCATGGGAACTTCATGTCATCAATCCTATGCTACATGATTTAATGCAATATTTGTACCAAACTTGGGAGTCACTGCACTAGAAGATTTCAATACAACCTTCAATCTTGGAGCAAGTGTGAAGTGCACTACTGGTGGAGAAAATATAGGGAGACCACTTTTTACCTGCTGCCTCCTCGTTAATTCTAAAATAAAAATTTGATGCATTGATTATCCTCCAACCTGTACGTAATCTTGTTCAATCGACTATTGAAGGTTTCCAATGTGTTAGAAAACACAACGGTCTAATCGAGGTCAAGCACGAGGGCGAGGCATCACTTATGGAGTATCTGAAGGCATGAAGCGTAAAAGCGTCGCTGGTGTGGACCAACACCAGAAGCAAGCTAGACCTTTCACATGCTTGCTTTGCATAGCAACAAGGTGTAGTTCTTCGTCTTCGGCCTCCACCACAGCGGTCTATGCACAACACAATAAAATGATGAGAGGATTAATTTAGAAAATATGCATATACATGCAGTTAATTCACTCATATGTAATGGGAACTTCGTGTCATCGATCCTATGCTACATGATTTAATGCAATATTTGTACCAAAACTTGAGAGTCACTGCACTGGAAGGTTACAATGCAACCTTGAATCTTGAAGCAAGTGTGAAGTGCACCACTGGTGGAGCAAATCTAGGGAGACCACTTTTTACCTGCTGCGTCCTCATTAATTCTAAAATAAAAAATAATGGATTGATTGTCAGCCAAGCCGTACATAATCTTGTCCATGTGACTTTCGAAGGTTTCTGATGTGTTAGAAAACACAACGGTTTCATCAAGATCAAGCACGAGGTCAAGGCATCGGTTATTGAGCATATGATGGCATGCGGCGTAAATCGCCGCTGGTGCGGACAAAAACCTGAAGCAAGGTAGACCTTTCACATGCGTTCTTTGCATAACAATAAGGTGTAGCTCTTCCTCTTCTGCCTGCACAACATTGGTCTACGCACAGCATAATAAAATGATGAGATGGATTAATAATTTAGACAATATGCATATACATCCAATTTATTCGGTCAGAAGTCATGGGAACTTCGTGTCATCGATCCTATGCTACATAATTTAACGCAATATTTGTACCAAAACTTGGGAATCACTGCACTCGAAGGTTACTATACAACCTTGAATCTTGAAGAAAGTCTGAAGTGCACTACTGGTGGAGCAAATCTAGTGAGACCACTTTTTACATGTTGTGTCCTCATTAATTCTAAAATAAAAAAAGAATTAATTGATTATCATCCAAGCTGTTCATAATCTTGTCCGTGCGACTTTTGAAGGTTTCCGATGTGTTAGAACACACAACGGTTTCATCGAGATCGAAAACGTGGGTATTACTTATTGAGCATCTAAAGGCATGCGGCGTAAAGCCCCGTTGGTGCGGACCAACACCTGAAGCAAGCTACACCTTTCACATGCTTGCTTTGCATAGCAACAAGGTGTAGCTCTTCCTCTATCGCCTCCACCACATCGGTCTACACACAACACAATAAAATGATGAGATGAATAAATAATTTATACAATATGCATATACATCAGATTAATTCCGTCAGAAGTCATGGGAACTTCGTGTCATTGATCCTATGCTATATGATTTAATGCAATATTTGTACCAAAACATGGGAATCACTGGAAGGTTACTATAGAACCTTGAATCTTGAAGAAAGTGTGCACTATTGGTGGAGCGAATCTAGGGAGACCACTTTTTACCTGTTGCGTCCTTGTTAATTCTAAAATAAAAAATTAATGGATTGATTATCATCGAGGCCGTACATAATCTTGTCCTTGCGACTTTCGAAGGATTCCGATGTGTTGGAAAACACAACGGTTTCATTGAGATCAAGCACGAGGGCATTGCTTATTGCGCATCTGAAGGCATGCGGCGTAAAGCCCCGCTGGTGCGGTCCAACTCCTAAAGCAAGCTAGACCTTTCACATGCTCGCTTTGCATAGCAACAAGGTGTAGCTCTTCCTCGCCGGCCTCAACCATAGCAGTCTACACACAACACAATAAAATGATGTGACCAATTTATAATTTAGACAATATGCATATACATCCAGTTAATTATTTCAGAAGTCATGGGAACTTCGTGTCATCGAACGTATGCTGCATGATTCAAGCAATATTTATACCTAAACTTGGGAGTCACTGCACTGGAAGGTTACAATACAACCTTGAATCGTGAAGCAAGTGTGGAGCAAATCTAGGGAGACCACTTTTTACATGTTGCGTTCTCGTTTATTCTAAAATAAAAAAATGAATGGACTGATTATCATCCAAGCTACATAATTTTGTACATGCGACTTTCGGAGGTTTCCGTTGTGTTAGAATACATAACGGTTTCATCGAGTCTAGCACGAGACCATCACTTATTGAGCATCTGAAGGCATGCGGCGTAAAGCCCCGCTGGTGTGGACCAGCACCTGAAGCAAGCTAGACCTTTCACATGCTTGGTTTCCATAGAAACAAGGTGTAGCTCTTCCTCTCCGGCCTCCACCACATCGGTCTACACACAACATAATAAAATGATGAGATGAATTAATAATTTAGACAATATGCATATAGATCAGATTAATTCCTCCGGAAGTCATGGGAACTTCGTGTCATCGATCCTATGCTACATGATTTAATTGAGTATTTGTACCAAAACTTGGGAGTCACTGCACCGGAAGGTTACTGTACAACCTTGAATCTTGAAGAAAGTGAAGTCCACTACTGCTGGAGCAAATCTAGGGAGACCACTTTTTACCTGCTACGTCCTTGTTAATTTTAAAATAAAAATTAATAGATTGATTATCATCGAGGCCGTACATAATCTTGTCCTTGTGACTTTCGAAGGTTTCCGATGTCTTAGAAAACACAACGGTTTCATTGAGATCAAGCACGAGGGCATTACTTATTGAGCATCTGAAGGAATCGGGCATAAAGCCCCGCTCGTGCGGACAAACACCTGAATAAAGGTAGAACTTTCACCTGCTTGGTTTGCATACCAACAAGGTGTAGTTCTTCCTCTCCGGCCTCCACCACATCGGTCTACACAAAATGATGAGATGAATTAATAATTTAGGCAATATGCATATACATCCAATTAATTCAGTTAGAAGTCATGGGAACTTCGTGTCATCGATCCTATGAACATTATTTAACGTAGTATTTGTACCAATAGTTGGGAGTCACCGTGCTGGAAGGTTACTATACAACCTTTAATCTTGAAGAAAGTGTGAAGTGCACTACTCGTGGAGCTAATCTAGGGAGACCACTTTTTACATTTTGCGTCGTCATTAATTCTAAAATAAAAAACTGAATGGATTGATTATCATCCAAGCTGTACATAATCTTGTCCGTGCGATTTTCGAAGGTTTCCGATGTGTTAGAATACACTACGGTTTCATCGAGACTGACCACGAAGGCATCACTTATTGAGCATCTGAAGGTATGCGGCGTAAAGCCCCGCTGGTGCGAACCGACACCTGAATCAAGCTAGACCTTTCACATGCTTGCTTTGCATAGTAACATGGTGTAGCTCTTCCTCTCCTGCTTTCACCACATCGGTCTACACATAGCACAATAAAATGATGAAATGAATTAATAATTTAGACAATTTGCATATACGTCAGATTAATTCCGTCAGAAGTCAAGGGAACTTCGTGTCATCGATCCTATGCTACATGATTTAATGCACTATTTGTACCAAAACTTGGAAGTCACTGCGCTGGAAGGTTACCATACAATCTTGAATCTTGAATAAAGTGTAAAGTCCACTACTGGTGGAGCAAATCTAGGGAGACCACTTTTTACCTGCTGTGTCCTTGTTAATTCTAAAATAAAAATTAATGGATTGATTATCATCGAGGCCGTACATAATCTTGTCCTTGCGAGTTTTGAAGGTTTCTGATGTCTTAGAAAAGACAACGGTTTCATCGAGATCAAGCACGAGGGCATCACTTATTGAGCATCTGAAGGCATGCGACGTAATGCCCTGTTGGTGCGGACCAACACCAGAAGCAAGCTAGAACTTTCACATGCTCGCTTTCCATAGCAACAACGTGTACCTCTTCCTCTCCGGCCTCCACCACAGGGTTCTACACACAGCACAATAAAATACTTTGATGAATTAATAATTGAGAAAATATGCATATACATCCACTTGATTCAGTCAGAAGTCATGGGAACTTCATGTCATCGATCCTATGCTACATGATTTAGTGCCATATTTGTACCAAACTTGGGAGTCACTGCAGTAGAAGATCTCAATACAACCTTCAATCTTGGAGCTAGTGTGAAGTGCACTACTGCTGGAGAAAATATAGGGAGACCACTTTTTACCCGCAACCTCCTCGATAATTCTAAAATAAAAAATTAATGCTTTGATTATCATCCAAGCTGTACATAATCTTGTTCAAGCGACTATTGAAGGTTTCCAATGTGTTAGAAAACACAACGGTCTAATCGAGGTCAAGCACGAGGGCGAGGCATCACTTATGGAGTATCTGAAGGCATGCAGCGTAAAAGCATCACTGGTGTGGACCAACAACAAAGCAAGCTAGACCTTTCACATGCTTGCTTTGCATAGCAACAAGCTGTAGTTCTTCGTCGTCGGCCTCTACCACAGCGGTCTATGCACAACAGAATAAAATTATGAGAGGATTAATTTAGACAATATGCATATACATGCAGTTAATTCACTCAGAAGTAATGGGAACTTCGTGTCATCGATCCTATGCTACATGATTTAATGCAATATTTGTACCAAAACTTGAGAGTCACTGCACTGGAAGGTTACAATACAACCTTGAATCTTGAAGCAAGTGTGAAGTGCACCACTGGTGGAGCAAATCTAGGGAGACCACTCTTTACCTGCTGCGTCCTCATTAATTCTAAAATAAAAAATTAATGGATTGATTGTCAGCCCAGCCGTACATAATCTTGTCCATGTGACTTTCGAAGGTTTCTGATGTGTTAGAAAACACAACGGTTTCATCGAGATCATGCACGATTCAATGCAATATTTATACCTAAACTTGGGAGTCATTGCACTGGAAGGTTACAATACAACCTTGAATCTTGAAGCAAGTGTGAAGTGCACTATTGGTGGAGCAAATCTAGGGAGACCACTTTTTACATCTTGCGTTCTCGTTTATTCTAAAATAAAAAAATGAATGGACTGATTATCATCCAAGCTACATAATTTTGTACATGCGACTTTCAGAGGTTTCCGTTGTGTTAGAATACATAACGGTTTCATCGAGATCGAGCACGAGACCATCACTTATTGAGCATCTGAAGGCATGCGGCGTAAAGCCCCGCTGGTGTGGACCAACACCTGAAGCAAGATAGAGCTTTCACATGCTTGCTTTCCATAGCAACACGGTGTAGCTCTTCCTCTCCGGCCTCCACCACATCGGTCTACACACAACATAATAAAATGATGAGATGAATTAATAATTTAGACAATATGCTTATAGATCAGATTAATTCCTTCGGAAGTCATGGGAACTTCGTGTCATCGATCCTATGCTACATGATTTAATTGAGTATTTGTACCAAAACTTGGGAGTCACTGCACCCGAAGGTTACTGTACAACCTTGAATATTGAAGAAAGTGAAGTCCACTACTGGTGGAGCAAATCTAGGGAGACCACTTTTTACCTGCTACCTCCTTGTTAATTCTAAAATAAAAATAAATGGATTGATTATCATCGAAGCCGTACATAATCTTGTCCTTGTGGCTTTCGAAGGTTTCCGATGTGTTAGAAAACACAACGGTTTCACCGAGATCAAGCACGAGGGCATTGCTTATTGCGCATCTGAAGGCATGCGGCGTAAAGCCCCGCTGGTGCGGACCAACTCCTGAAGCAAGCTAGACCTTTCACATGCTTGGTTTCCATAGCAACAAGGTGTAGTTCTTCCTCTCCGGCCTCCACCACATCGGTCTACACAAAGTTATGAGATGAATTAATAATTTAGACAATATGCACATACATCCAATTAATTCAGTCATAAGTCATGGGAACTTCATGTCATCGGTCCTATGAACATTATTTAACGTAGTATTTGTACTAATAGTTGGGAGTCACCGCGCTGGAAGGTTACTATACAACCTTGAATCTTGAAGAAAGTGTGAAGTGCACTACTCGTGGAGCTAATCTAGGGAGACCACTTTTTACATGTTGCGTCGTCATTAATTCTAAAATAAAAAAATGAATGGATTGATTATCATCCAAGCTGTACATAATCTTGCCCGTGCGATTTTCAAAGGTTTCCGATGTGTTAGAATACACTCCGGTTTCATCGAGATCGACCACGAAGGCATCACTTATTGAGCATCTGAAGGCATGCGGCGTAAAGCCCCGCTGGTGTGAACCGACACCTGAAGCAAGCTAGACCTTTCACATGCTTGCTTTGCATAGTAACAAGGTGTAGCTCTTCCTCTCCGGCTTTCACCACATAGGTGTACACATAGCACAATAAAATGATGAGATGAATTAATAATTTAGACAATTTGCATATACATCAGATTAATTCCGTCAGAAGTCAAGGCAACTTCGTGTCATCGATCCTATGCTACATGATTTAATGAACTATTTGTACCAAAACTTGGAAGTCACTGCACTCGAAGGTTACTATACAACCTTGAATCTTGAAGAAAGTGTGAAGTCCACTACTGGTGGAGCAAATCTAGGGAGACCACTTTTTACCTGTTGCGTCCTTGTTAATTCTAAAATAAAAATTAATGGATTGATTATCATCGAGGCCGTACATAATCTTGTCCTTGCGACTTTTGAAGGTTTCTGATGTCTTAGAAAATACAACGGTTCATCGAGATCAAGCATGAGGGCATCACTTATTGAGCATCTGAAGGCATGCGACGTAATGCCCTGTTGGTGCGGACCAACACCAGAAGCAAGCTAGAACTTTCACATGCTCGCTTTCCATAGCAACAACGTGTAGCTCTTCCTCTCTGGCCTCCACCACAGGGTTCTACACACAGCACAATAAAATAATGAGATGAATTCATAATTGAGAAGATATGCATATACATCTAGTTGATTCAGTCAGAAGTCATGGGAACTTCATGTCATCGATCCTATGCTACACGATTTAATGCAATATTTGTACCAAACTTGGGAGTCACTGCATTAGAAGATTTCTATACAACCTTCAATCTTGGAGCAAGTGTGAATTGGACTACTGGTGGAGAAAATATAGGGAGACCACTTTTTACCTGCAACCTCCTCGTTAATTCTAAAATAAAAAATTAATGCATTGATTATCATCCAAGCTGTACATAATCTTGTTCAAGCGACTATTGAAGGTTTCCAATGTGTTAGAAAACACAACGGTCTAATCGAGGTCAAGCACGAGGGCGAGGCATCACTTATGGAGTATCTGAAGGCATGCAGCGTAAAAGCGTCGCTGCTGTGGACCAACACCAGAAGCAAGCTAGACCTTTCACATGCTTGCTTTGCATAGCAACAAGCTGTAGTTCTTCGTCTTCGGCCTCCACCATAGCGGTCTATGCACAACACAATAAAATGACGACAGGATTAATTTAGAAAATATGCATATACATGCAGTTAATTCACTCAGAAGTAATTGGAACTTCGTGTCATCGATCCTATGCTACATGATTTAATGCAATATTTGTACCAAAACTTGAGAGTCACTGCACTAGAAGGTTACAATGCAACCTTGAATCTTGAAGCAAGTGTGAAGTGCACCACTGGTGGAGCAAATCTAGGGAGACCACTTTTTACCTGATGCGTCCTCATTAATTCTAAAATAAAAAATTAATGCCCTGTTGGTGCGGACCAACACCAACACCAGAAGTCATGGGAACTTCGTGTCATCGATCCTTCGTGTCATTGAGCATCTCAAGGCATGCGGCGTAAAGCCCTGTTGGTGCGGACCAATACCATAAGCAAGCTAGACCTTTCACATGCTTGCTTTGCATAGCAACAAGGTGTAGTTCTTCATTTCCGGCCTCCACCACAGGGGTCTACACACAGCACAATAAAATGATGAGATGAATTAATAATTTAGACAATATAGATATACATCCAGTTAATTCAGTCAGAAGTCATAGGAACTTCATGTCATCGATCCTATGGTACATGATTTAATGCAATATATGTACCAAAACATGGGAGTCACTTCACTGGAAGGTTTCAATAGAACCTTGAATCTTGAAGCAAGTGTGAAGTGCACTACTAGTGGAGAAAATATAGGGAGACCACTTGTTACCTGATGCGTCCTCGTTAATTCTAAAATAAAAAATTAATGGAATTCATATGATGTTGGATCGGTTATCCAGTACCATGAGACTTCGACGCCCCGCTATAAACTAGAAATTCAAGATTTATATCTTAAACCTAAAAATATGCAAGCCGAGGGAGATAAAAAAAACAGAAATCGTAGCCACAGATGGCTAGATGAGATGCTACATGTATACCATGCCCTTCTTCCTGCGGGAGTCGTGGAGCCTGCGCAGGAGGGACTTGGGATGGAGATCAGCTGATTTGGCCTGGATCTTGCAGCGCAAGGAGTAGGCGCTGATGACCTGCAGCACAGCCAGCGGAGGGCACCTCTTGCCGGCAACCAGCGGCTGATCCGGATCTTGTTCCTTGGGAACACGGCCGCTGGTGGAGATCCATGCAAGATGACGACGCGCTTTCAGTTCCTGGTGGGAGGAGCACGTCGACGTCGCCCAGGAACACGTCGGTGTTGAACATGGGCATGCTCCTCCTGGTCCCAGCGCCGGCGGCGGCCATCATGGTGGTGGGATTGCTGGCTGTGGCAGGGGGGCGGGGGTTGGTAGGCGGGAGCCTCGGTCCCAGCGCCGGCGGCGGCGATGGGTGTGAACTGCAGCGAGAGAGACGTCGCCAGGTTGGCCGGCTCCGGCTGGAAATGGAAGCTATTTACATGGCTAAGGCAGGAAATGGAAAGTATTACACGAGGGGGCTGGCCGGATATGGGCCCGAACTGCTAGGGATTGGTTGAACGTTATTCAAATTTCTGATTTTTCTATAAAGCCCGCTCTGGCTACATTTCCCCCGAGGCTCTTGTCGGGAAGGAAATATCTATTGAAGTTTTACGCAAAAACTCTGCTCCATTTTATTTTGTATTTTGATAAAGTATAATACATTCATATCCAACCATTTAAGGCCGGGCCATGAGTTTTCACCTGAGATGAAGTCTGAGCAAGCTCCATACAAGTGTTAAAAATGTCAACCAAATTTCAGTGAAATCCCTAATATTTCAGTGGGGTCCAAAATATTTGTAACCTCGAAATTTTAAGGCAGATTCAATCTGATTTCAAATAAAACTTAAATTATGTTAGAATTCATTAATTTAGTGAAATTTGAAATATCAAAATCCAAAATTATTTCTGAAATATGCAGAATGTAATTTTGCATATTTCGGCGAGGTTTGGATATTTTGTTTCTGACATTAAAAACCTTGCTCCAAACAATACATTCAACAAGGGAGCAGTGCGAAAACACCACCGTTGTCTTGAATATATTTTTGTCCTTGGTTCCAGCCAACGTGGTTCAGATCAAAGACTGCATATCTTTTTGTCCATAGATCTGGTTAACTTGTTCCGGACTAAGAACAACATAATTTTTCATACGAGCATGTCCTTCGATTTGGGCTATAGCAGTTTGGATAAAGGACTGCATACTTATAATAATCATATTAGTCGTTCCTCGCATATATCTTCTTGTCATTCTCCTCTTAGGTATGTTCTTCCAAAACATATATGAGTGAAGATGGGTAAAGCGAGTCACTTTGACAATAATGCATGGGAAACACATGAAATATTTGAATCACAAATTACAGTCTGTGCAAGGGTTCTTTTACACGAATTCCATGACACAAGACACAAAATAACTACAACACAAGCTATGCTCAACACATGGGTTCTCCCACATGAATTCGATGACATGAGGCATAAAATTCTAAATCGTTTAAATCTTATGTAATGCTCGGTGGTTCTCTTATATGAATTCCAGGACATGAGCCATAAAATATTTAAATCACAAGTTATGCTCTACGCATGAGTTCTTTTGTATATATTCGACCACATGGTCCATAAAAAGATTTAAAGTACAAATTATGCTTTGCGGATGGATTCTCTTATATGAATTCCTGACATGAGCACAAAATGTTACAACCGCAAGTGACAATTTGTGCATGTGTACTTTTATATGAATTCCATGATATGAGACGTAAACTAGTTAAAATATAAGTTGTGCTCTGTGCATGAATTCTTTTATATTAATACCAGGATAGAGACATACAATACTTAGAATAAAAATATGCTCGGTGCATGCTTTTTTACATGAATACCATGACATGAGCATGTAACACTGAAAATAGAAGTCGCGCTCCAGGCTTGGGTTTCTTTGTGAAATAACATAACCTGATTCACTAATTGCACAAAACATATATCCATCAAAGTACGGGTTAACAATAATATAAAACCATGTCACTATGTTGGTGTTGTATGTGGGCACTATGTTGGTGCTGCCCGGTGTTAATCGTAGTAGAAGTAAGGTTGACCCTAATGAAATTCATGCCGCACATGTGTTCGGTGATACGTCTCCGTTATATCTATAATTTTTTATTGTTTCATACCAATATTATATAGCTTTCACATACTTTTGGCAGACATATTGATCCAGTGCCCAGTGCCAGTTCATGTTTGTTGCATGTTTTTTGTTTCGCAGAATATCCATATTAAACGAAGTCCAAATGCAATAAAATTTACGGAGATTTGTATTGGAATATATGTGATTTTTGGGAGGTGGAATTAACGCAAAAGGAGGCCCACGGCCCCCACAGTACAGCAGGGTGCAACCCAGGGCCCGGGTGGGTTGTGGTCACCTCGTAAGGCGGTTGCTGCTCTACTTCGGGCGCAAGGAAGCTTATTATATCCATAAAAAAATTGTTAGAATCTCAGCGCAATCAGAGTTACGGATCTCCGGGATAAGAAACGGTTTTCGGCCAAAAAACAAGAACGCGAAACAGAAGAGAACAGAGAGGGAGATCCAATCTCGGAGGGGCTCCTGCCCCTCCGCCGCCATGGCAACCATGGACTAGAGGGGGAACCCTCCTCCCATCTAGGGCGGAGGCGAAGGAAGAAGAAGAAGAAGAAGGAGAAGAAGAAGAAGAAGGGGGGCTCTCTCCCCCTCTCTCCCGGTGGCGCCGGAACACCGCCGCAGCAATCATCGTGTGACGGCGATCTACTCTAACAACTCCGTCATCTTCACCAACATCTTCATCACTTTCCCCCATCTATCTACAGTGGTCCACTCTCCCGGAACCCGTTTTACCTTCTACTTGAACATGGTGTTTTATGCTTCATATTATCATCCAATGATATGTTGTCATCCTATGATGCTTGAGTAGATTTATGTTGTCCTATTGGTAATTGGCGAGTTGCTATGATTGGTTTGATTTGCTTGTGGTTATGTTGTTGTCCTTTGGTGCCCATCATATGAGCGCGCGTGTCGATCACACCATAGGGTTAGTTGGATGTTGGTAGGACTATGCATTGGAGGGCAAGGGTGACAGAAGCTTCTTCCTACCATAGAAATTGATGCATATAGGATTGAAGGTGGACTAATATATATCTTAATGCTATGGTTGAGTTTTACCTTAATGAACGTCAATAGTCGCGGATGCTTGCTAATAGTTCCAATCATAAGTGCATAGAGTTCCAAGTAAAGAATGACATGCTAGTAGTGGCCTCACCCACATAAAAACTTGCTATCAATCTAGTAACGTAGTCGATTGCTTAAGGACAATTCAGCAAATCCTACCACTACTAATCCACGCTCGTTATACTAAGTTAATCGTTTCTTTACAGCACCTAACTTTTATTTCCACGTTCTTTATTATCTTGCAAACCTATCCTACCGCACCTACAAAGTACTTCTAGTTTTATTCTTGTCTAGGTAAAGCAAACGTTAAGTGTGCATAGAGTTGTATCGGTGGTCGATAGAACTTGAGGGAATATTTGTTCTACTTTTAGCTCCTCATTGGGTTCGACACTCTTATTTATCAGAAAAGGCTACAAAAAATCCCCTATACTTATGGGTTATCATTCGGCGAAGTCATGTAAAATAAATCCAACAACACGTTCCATGTAGCCAATATAGGCTCAAAGAAATATCGTACCACCAAGTTTCACTCTTGTCGTGTTACAGGTGGGAACCATATTGATGTTGTGCGGTATTAGTAGCAACTCATATGGAACAAAACCACCAAAATATATGCATCCATCCTATGTACCGAACATAGATTAAAATCATGCCTAGCCAAATCAACCTTCAGTTTGCACCATAATATAATAGAGGTTGAGAACAAATAAATTGATGGCATGTTAGGAGAAAGTATATGCCAAGATCTCAAACATAATAGCTTAAGGGCATTCAAATGGATAAACTTTGGGTTCCTCTAAAGGAGTTCGCAATCGATTGCAAGGAGGAGTTTTCCATCATCATGGTGTAATAGTCATGTGTAGTAACCTACGTAATAGCTATGTTTGAATTCTTGGTCACGAGTTTTCTTGTGAGATATGTAATTAACATGATTTATATGTAAATGTAAGTATTCTAGAGGTAATGAGCCTACAATGCTTGATTTTATTTTTCTCATTTACTTGTACAATTTAAGTTTTGTTATCTGTCTCTATGATGTGGATGCATATTTTCTTCCACCCCCACATGCATACTTTTGGATAAATATTTTTATCCAACTTGTGGTTGCTTCAGTCCCTGACCTCTACTCTGAGCTTGTTATTGCTACCTTTCTTACATATTTTTTCTTGTGGTAGTTGTATCTCCTCATTTAGGGCACTTAATTTAGTTGCACATTTACAGAAGTCATCATTGCGCATTTCCTTGAAAGCAACTAAGAAAAGTTAACATTGCTATAAGCATATTTCCGAACCCTCTCCCCATGTCTCTATTTGACATATTTGGTCCTTCAAAGAGGCATGATGATGAGGAGAAAACTACAGACATCACCTTGTGGAATGATTCAACACTATGTGACACGCATAGATGGCCTACAAAGGTGAATCTTGTCCTTTATATGTGTTGCAACTTTTAAGGATGGTATACTACTTAACACTCATACCTTGTGAGAATTTAGGTTTGTGGCCAGCATTATGAATGTTGAGGAGGGGGTCCTGAATAAGGCATTTCCTACACAATCCAATATTGAAGCATGTAAGCGAAGGAGAAACCACAAAGACGAAGGTGCATATCACGAAGGCGACCTCCAGGGCCGCAAGAGAGTTGTTGCCCAATAATCTCTCGTGTGTCGAGAGAGCTACTGGACTGCCCCAGGGTCTGCCCAAAACATCCATGTCGATGTCCGGACGCCTACAGAGAGTTTCTAGATAGCATGAAACATGCCCTAGAACTTCCGCACAGAGGTCGAAAATCCCCTCGATTAGCTGAAACCCTACTGGAGGATCCTCGAAACCTCCAGACCATGCCTACAGGCACCAAAATGTGCTGGGCCCATGTATATATATTCCTGCCCACCCGCCCCTTCATGGGAAACCTATATAAGAAGGGGCGAGGATATAGATCAACCTACACGCATCACCATGTTAAATGCTTCAAGCATCCACGAGTTGTGCTTCTCGGAAAAGGGAAAATATGTACTTTCACGAGAAACAAATCTCCCCAGCCTCGTCATGAGCACCACTTCGCCATCCAGGTCATCGACCTCGCAGCCTCATGACACCGTCCGTGCAGGACTCAATGGTCAGTGCGGTGAGGGCGGCCACAGAGACGGTGGGCATCTTCTAGGTGGTGAACCATGGCGTGTTAGAGACGTCCGTGCTCGGGATGCTCGCGGTGGTGTGCTGCTTTAACGAGGACCCTGGGAAAGCCAAGGCATTCAGCTTACATTTCTGGCATTTAAAAAAAAGACATATGTAAGTCGAGCATGTCCTTAGACGGCACTCAGTTTATAGAGCCCACCATCATGGAGCCGTCAAGTGCGGTGAAATGACCATGTGTGGTAGGTACGTTGATGAAACTCGCATGTAAGCCGATTTTTTTTGGACATATGTCGAGCTCTTTTGTAAGCCCATTGTTTTCTAAGCCGAGGCCCCTTTGGTTGCCGTGTGTTTCTTTATTCGACCCCTTATATTTAGGATTAGCCCTGTACACAGAATATGCTTACACCAAAGGGCCGTGCTAGGGGTTGGTCGACCGGCCGAAATTTCGGTGGATCACCTGTGGGCCATACATTTCTGCACCTGCCAGCCATCAGATTGGTCCGTCTCGCTTCGTCGTCCTCCTGCACGGGAGAGACAGAAAAGGGTGCAATGAGCACCGCCAACACCTGCCGTCAAAACCCGCGCGAGGCTCCCAAGAGCTCGAAGCACTGCAGGTATCACCGCCGCTCGCCGCCCCTACAAGACCTCCTCCCTGCACTCTCGTCGATTCTCGCCGACCATAGATGGCTCGTACCAATTCGTGTAGCCGTTTGTAGCACTTTCCATCCACTATGGTAGCATCTTCAGCGTCGGCTTACTACATCATCGCGCGGCCATTGACGACAGTGAAGATCTTCACTCACCCATTATAGCATGTAATTTGTTTTGCGGGGGACACCCATTATAGCATCTACCGACGCTGGTTCCAGCAAAAGAGTTGGATGGTTCCGGCAATGCAGTGGCATGAATCCAGCAACAAATGTTGATTTCAACAAAACTAAAATATGGTTCCAGCAAAATAAAACCCAGTTCCAGCAAAAAAAAAATTGGATGGTTCTAGCTAAAAAAGTGGCATGAATCCAGCAACAAAAAATGGTTCCAGCAAACAAGGCTCCCGGTGGCAGCAAATTTTCTCACCAGTCCCAGAAAAAACAAATACGGGTTGTAACTTAGTGATCTGCTGATTGCAGCATGTTTAAATTGCCGCCGTTCCAAACATCACCCTGCTCTGAGCATCGCAGCACTAGCTGCTGGCTGCTTCCGTCGTCGGAGCATTCGTGCCGCCGGTCGCAGCTGAACCGCCACGCGGTTGTAGCACGGCCTATGGTTGGGCGGCGCTCCCGCTTGCGACGAGGGTAAGACGGTACATGAGCACAGGAAAAAAAAAGGAGATGCGAAAAGACGAGGATCAGTGAAGTTGCTGCCGTGGTGTTTTGAAAAGAACACGCGAGAGAGCGGTGCTTTTTGCTCGGTGGAGAACAGAGGAGCCAAGGTCCCTTGCGGTGTGTTGGTGCACTAGTGCAGAACCGGGCTTTAACGCTGGTTCGTAAGGGCCTTTAGTGCCGGTTCTACAACCGGCACTAAAAAGTGGAGACTAAAGCCCCCCCTACTATCGGTTCGGCATGAACCGGCGCTAAAGTGCCACCACCTGGCACGAGCCAGGCCCGGGTGCTGGTAGACCATTAGTACCGGTTGGTAGCACTAAATGTTTGGGGGGTTTTGGTTTTAATTTTTATTTTAACATTAATTTTGTGTTTTCCATTTAATTTTTTTTGTTTCCTGGTATTTTACGATACTACATATTGTACACGTTATGCATATATATAAATAGATTTTCTCGTAGAACCGATCATATATATAATCGAATGTCTCACAACCACCATTAATTATTCACACATACACATGTATATATATATAATTTCTTCTATATGTTGCCTTGGTGTCTTCGGAGCACGATGACAAGTGGTTCATGGGGCGGTAGCGGGTAATAGTATTCTCCTTTGGGATCTATGACCTGGTCGAGCAAAAATCCCGCTATTTTCTCTTGAAGTGCTCGTATGCGCTCTGTTGGTCGGAGCTGGTCCCGCACCTCTTTAAATTGTTAAGAAGGAGATCAATATGCATGTGTATTAGTTGTGTGACTAGATATCGACAATCATGTAAGATTTGTGAATAGTGGCAAACGTACCTAGTCCTGTCTATCAGATCTGCTCCTTTCGAACGCCATCATGCGAATGTTCTCGCAAACGTAGTATGCACACACTTCAGTCCCCGGCACCTGGTTCAGGGCCTTTACGAGAATAGAATTTAATCAGATAATAATTAATCAAGCATGTTAATTAATTAATGGTATTGAAACAAGAATTAAATAGATGGTAGCTAGCTAGCTAGTACTACTTAATTACTTATCTTGGGTCGATACCAACATAGCTTTTGTCGCCATTTTCCTGGAGTCACCTTGATGTACTTTGCCCAAGCCCTGTCCGCCGGCAAAGAAAAATTAATAAAGGGGTTATTAAAAATACTTCATATCAGGAAATGACGAACTAAATAGGCCGAGATATAGTTAATAATAATTGAAATAACCTGTCGACTATCCCCTTCACGATGTTGTAGTCACTATCTTTTTTAAGTAGTGAGTCCAGTACTTCAACTTTTCCTTCGTCAACTTTAATGTCTAACAAGATCCACTGGAAGCTGCATGCGCATACGTTTGCATGTATAAATTAAGCGGGCATGTGCATCACACTAATCAACTATAACCCTAAACCCTATACACTTATTAACATCTAGCTAGTAAGCAAAAACAGAATTTGTAGTACAAGACAGTGTGACTCACTCGAAGTTGTAAGGAAGTAGCATATCTTCATTGCTATTGAGGCGCTTCAAGAACTCTACCATGTTTTTCTCTACATCTTGTCTACACCATTCCAATTTTCATGTGCATTCATTAACGGTATTTGGGTCAATGACCCAATGCCATAGCGTCCAGCTTTTTTCATTTCATACATCTTCATCCTGCATAATACCACAGAAAAGAATATATAGTGAGGATATATAATTACAGGTAATTAATGATCAATCAATGAGCACTAGAGCTAGCTTGAGACTTAAATTATAGAAAGAAATCACTTACAGACAATAGCAACTGACGATAGATTTGTCGAGTGCGTCTTGATTGAATAACTGAAATAGTTCTGAATACTCAACGGACAGAGCTTTCTTATTGAAGTAATGATCTTCCTCGACTTGCACGATGAGGGACTCTCGATTGGAAATCTTGGTAATTTTCATGTACCAATCATGCAATTCATACATTCTCGTTGGGAGGTTCTTGACCTCCTCGGGCTCGACCAAAGGTTGGCCCCGGACATATTTCCGTTTTATTTCCTCCTCTCTAAGCGGAGACATGGGCTCGATATCGAGGAGTTGTCCAACAGTGATCTTGAGCATTTCAGCCTGCATTATATGCTCCTCGGTTATTACCACATCGCCCAGCTCGGAAACATAAACGGTTTGCCCACAATAATATTGGGCGCGCGTACTCTCATGTGTTGTTGGCACAACAAGCGGGGGGGGGGGTCGATTGCGCCGTCTGTTCTCCCAGCTGGGGAACGGTTTTCCCGCATTTTTTGACAGCTGCTTGTTGGCTCGAGCTCGAGCTCGCTTCTTTCTGTAGTCGTGCTCGATGTGCCTTCCTGATTTGGCGCTCATAGTCTAAGTCAACAGGCTTGGGAGCTGGTGGTCTAGCCATATGAATGAAGTGGTCAGTCTTTTCCTCAGGCACTTTCTCCCTCGACGGCGTTGCCGGTTTCGGTCCAAAATGAGCGTCCACTTTGGCCCGTACTATTTCATCATTTTGCTCCTCGGTCATGTCGTAAGGCCTCTCAGGAAGAGGAGCGAGGCTGCTTGGACCATATTTATATCGCTTGTCTCCGCATGTGCTTCATGTACTACCTCGACTCGTACCGCTACGCACCATAGCTGTGGCGTGTCTCTTCTGCGATTGCTTAGGCGGCGGAGACGGCTGACGTGGCTTAGTTGGAGCAGGAGGAGTGGCCTGACGCTGTGCCGGACTTGAAGCAGGAGGTGTGGCCTGACACGGTGTCGGACTTGAAGCAGGAGGTGTGGCCTGACGCTGTGCCGGACTTGAAGCAGGAGGTGTGGCCTGACACGGTGTGGGACTTGAAACAGGAGGAGTGGCCTAACGCTATGCCGGACTTGAAGCAGGAGTCTGCTCACGCATTCGTGGACTTGGAGGAGCGGGAGTCTGCTGACACGGTGGCGGACTTCAAGGAGGAGTCGGCAGACACCGTGTCGGTGGACTTCGAAAGATGATGCAATCCTTTCTCCATAGGATGATACGATGTATGGCCTCTCTCAGTGTGTGCTCGTCGTCACCTCCAGGAATGTCAAGCTCTAGCCCCGAATATGGGTCCACCACCTCATCAACCAAGACACGAGCATAGCCTGCTGGAATCGGGGCGCAATGGAAGGTTGCTTCGGGGGTAATTGTAAAAGCAACGGCGTCCGCCACCTTCATGGATATGTTCTTCATTTTGAAGTGTAGCTCACGGTTAGTGTTCTCTATGATGTCATCCACATGGTATGTATCCAGCAGTGCGTCGCCCGGGGCGGAACCAACGCTGCTTCTCGGCATGGATGGGACGGTGCTATCCAATGCTGGATGATCATCCGCTTGCTGTTGCCGCTGCTGAGACCCCCTTTCCTGGCTAAGTGAGTCGATCTGCTGTTGCTGCTGCTGCTGGAATTTGAGTGCCATGTCCGCGTGCCTTGCTTCTAGGCCTTGAAGGCGTTCCGCATCCTGCTTCCTCTGCTCCTCCTCCAGCTTCCTCTTCTTCTCCTCCTCCATCTTCTTTCTTGCACGGGTCCTGTAGTCGTCGTTCCATTCTGAAAAGCCCTCATACTAGGGAATAACGCCCTTGCCTCGTGTTCTTCCCGGGTGTTCAGGATTTCCCAGGGCGCGCGTAAGCTCGTCGTTCTCTCTGTTGGGCGTGAACACCCCCTTTCGAGCATCTTCTATTGCGTCAAGTAACTTTTGTTCTGCTCCTTTTAGACTTGCCTTCTTCGAAACCAGGCCTGTCTTCGGGTCCAACGCCCCCCCATGCGCATAGAACCAAGTTCTGCACCTGGGGGG
>NC_057814.1:50446199-50446751 GCF_018294505.1 Triticum aestivum | reverse complement strand
CAGCTCCTAGTAACCGGAGTGACCCCTGCATCCTCCATCTCTTGCTCAGACTTATCCCACTTAGGCATTGCCACCGTGTAGCCACCTGGACCCACCCTATGGAACTGCGTCTTTTTTGCGGCATTGGCCTTGTTTTTTCTCGACCGTTCCATAGATAATTTTGATTCCTTGAATTTCAAGAAAGCGGGCCAGTGTTCTCTTTGCTTCTCCAGTGTTCCCTTGAATTCTGGAGTCTTCCTTTCTGTAGCGAGGTAGTTGGCCCATACAGTTTTCTTGTGGGTGTTGAATGCAATTGACATCTTCTTAAGAGCAGCGTCCTTGACGTTCTGCACATCTGCATGAGTGAAATAATCTGGTAGGGTGAAATGTTGCATCAGAGATTCCCAAAGCTTTTGTTTTGCTCTGTCGTCGACCCAAGTAACATCTGGGCGTTTAGTTTTTGGCTCTTTCCATTCTTGAATTGAGATCGGGAGTTGGTCCTTCACAAGAACTCCGCACTGACGAACGAACTTGTTCGCAATGTTCTTAGGCGTGAGGGGTTTGCCACTAGCT
>NC_057814.1:50442958-50444873 GCF_018294505.1 Triticum aestivum | reverse complement strand
GAGGGGTGGCGGGCGACGGGGCAGAGGAGAAGAAGCAGGTGAGAAACTGAATTTTTTGAAGTGTTTTCTTATATAGGATGGGCCTTTAGTACCGGTTGGAGCAACCAACCGGTACTAAAGGTCAATTTTGGCCAGGCCAAGCGGCGAGAAGCGCCCACCTTTAGTACCGGGTGGTGGATCCAACCGATACTAAAGACCCTCCCTTTAATACCGGTTTGAGCCACCACCCGGTACTAAAGGTGGTGCACTGGCGCAGATGCGGTGCGTCATGTTTAGTCCCACCTCGCTAGCCGAGGGGCGTCCGCACTGGTTTATAAGCCCCAGTGCGGTAGCTCTCTCGAGCTCCTCTCCAAAGCAGGCCCACTGGGCCTAAATGTCCTGTGCTGCCCTGTGGGCCTACTAGGCCTTTGCGGGCCTGCATCCTGGCCCAACAACAGGTTGGGTTTCTAGTCGTATGCAGGCCGCTGTGGCGCAGTAGGCGGGCTTTTTTATTTTCTTATTTTTTTTGCTTCATTTATTTTTGTTTTATTTATTTTTGAGTTGTTTTTTGCTGTATTTAGAGTTTCTTTGTGAATATTTTTGCTTTAGGTACAAAAAATTACAAACTTTCTATTAGTGCCGGTAGTTTACAAATTTGAATAGTTTACATTTTGAATTATTTGAAATTTGTGTGAATCACTAGTTTGTGAATAGCTTAACTTTGAAAATATATTTTTCGGTGATTCTTTTTTCTTATGTTTAATATTAGTGTGTTTTATCATTATATTCAATTTGGTAATGCTTAGATTATTTAAAAATGAAATGCCTTTGTAACGGATGAGTTTTGGTCCGAAACCCTGATACTTCGAAAGAGATTGTCCATTTTGTACACGAAGTGCATCCAGTTTTTGCGGTAACCCTCTCTACTTTTTTGCACATGCTATGTGGGTGAAATTATGATACCATGCCAACATTCAACCTTTTCTGAGTTCATTTGAAATGCTTTTCAATTTCAGGGTCATTTAGTTGAAAAAATCAGTAAATGCATGAAAGAATTTGTTTGCACATAAAATTTCCTCGCGTTTCAAATGCCAAAACACATAACTACCCTAACTATTACAGAGATTCCCTCCTGGGTGTGAAACACAGAAGAAAGTGATGATAGTGAAGCCGATCACATCCCAGATCTTTGGGTGTGAAACTTTTTCTTCGCGTGTGTCCCTTTGCGCCATAGCCATGGAAAATCTTCATCATTTAACTGGATGCTCGGGTCAATATTCACTGTGAATGGAGCAATTTCATCAAACTTTTCATAATCTTGTGACATGTCTGTCTTGTCATCCACTACCACGATGTTTCTCTTCCCAGAAAGAACTATGTGGCGCTTTGGCTCATCGTATGATGCATTCGCTTCCTTATCTTTTCTTTTTCTCGGCTTGGTAGACATATCCTTCACATAGAAAACCTGTGCCACATCATTAGCTAGGACGAATGGTTCGTCTGCATACGCAAGATTGTTGAGATCCACTGTTGTCATTCCATACTGCGGGTCTTCCATTACCCCGCCTCGTGTCATATTGACCCATTTGCACCGAAACAAAGGGACCTTCAAACCACGTCCATAGTCAAGTTCCCATATCTCCTCTATGTAACCATAATATGTTTCCTTTCCCGTCTTGGTTGTTGCATCAAAGTGGACACCACTGTTTTGGTTGGTGCTCTTCTTATCTTGGGCGATCGTGTAAAATGTATTACCATTTATCTCGTACCCTTTGAAAGTCATTATATTCGAAGATGGTAACTGGGACAGCGAGTACAGGTCATCTTCAATAGAGGCGTCATGCATGGTACGTGTCTGCAACCAGCCGGCGAAACTCCTGGTTTGTTCACGTGTAATCCAGTCATCAGACCGCTCCGGGTGTTTGGAGCATAGAAA
>NC_057814.1:50438549-50442615 GCF_018294505.1 Triticum aestivum | reverse complement strand
GGACCCTTTCCAAAGACTACCTTCAAATCCTTGACCATATCATGTACATCAGCACCAGTACGGTGGCGAGGCTTCGTCCGGTGATCCGCCTCACCTTTGAAATGCTTGCCTTTCTTTCTTATGGGATGCCTGCTCGGAAGAAATCGACGATGTCCCAGGTACACATTCTTCCTACAATTGTCCAAATATATACTGTCGGTATCATCCAAACAGTGCGTGCATGCGCGGTATCCCTTGTTTGTCTGTCCTGAAAGGTTACTGAGAGCAGGCCAATCATTGATGGTCACGAACAGCAAGGCCTTTAGGTCAAATTCTTCCCCCATGTGCTCATCCCACGCACGTACACCTGTTCCATTCCACAGCTGTAAGAGTTCTTCAACTAATGGCCTTAGGTACACATCAATGTCGTTGCCGGGTTGCTTAGGGCCTTGGATGAGCACTGGCATCATAATGAACTTCCGCTTCATGCACAACCAAGGAGGAAGGTTATACAAACATAGAGTCACAGGCCAGGTGCTATGGTTGCGGCTCTGCTCCCCAAAAGGATTAATGCCATCTGCACTTAGACCAAACCATACGTTCCTTGCGTCATCTGCAAACTCCTTCCCGTACTTTCTCTCGATTTTTCACCACTGCGACCCATCAGCGGGTACTCTCAACTTTCCGTCTTTCTTATGGTCTTCTCTGTGCCATCGCATCGCCTTGGCATGCTCTTTGTTTTGGAACAAACGTTTCAACCGTGGTATTATAGGAGCATACCACATCACCTTGGCAGGAATCTTCTTCCTAGGGCGCTCGCCCTCGACATCACCAGGGTCATCGCGCCTAATCTTATAGCGCAATGCACCGCATACCGGGCAAGCGTTCAAATCCTCGTACTCACCGCGGTAGAGGATGCAGTCATTACGGCATGCATGTATCTTCTGCACCTCTAACCCTAGAGGGCAGACAGCCTTCTTTGCTTCGTACGTACTCTCGGGAAATTCGTTGTCCTTTGGAAGCATATTCTTTATCATTACCAGCAACTTTCCAAATCCCAGTGTGGTGCCCAACTTTTTCTTGTCAGCTTCGCAATTCGGGTACAACAATTTCTTGTGATCCTCTAACATGCGCTGCAACTTCTTCTTCTCCAAATCACTTGCGCTGTTTCTCTTTGCATCGGCAATGGCCCGACCTAGATCATCAGCGGGCTCATCTGATGCCTCTTCTTCAGCTTCTTCCCGCATTGCCGGCTCAGCTTCTTCCCCCATTGTTGTATCATCGTATTCAGGGAACCGATGGCCAGGATAGCTGTCGTCGTCCTCTTCTTCTTCATTGTCTTCCATCATAACCCCTCTTTCTCCATGCTTGGTCCAAACATTATAGTGGGGCATGAAACTGGACTTAAACAGGTGGACGTGAATGGTTCTTGACGTAGAGTAATTGTGATCATTCTTACAGACTAAACATGGACAAGGCATAAAACCATCCGCCCGCTTGTTTGCCTCAGCCGCAAGCAGAAAAGTTTGCACGCCATTAATGAACTCGGGAGAGCATCGGTCATCATACATCCATTGTCGGCTCATCTTCATTACACAACACCGAAAAGACCAAATTAATACAAGTTCATACATAAAGTTCATACAAGACTTAAATGCAACAAACAAATAACTCTCTAACTAAAGAATTTAAATGCAACAACAAATGAGATCAAGATCGCAACTAAGGTAACAATTGATCCAACAGCATAATGATACCAAGCCTCACTATCAATGGCATATTTTCTAATTTTTCTAATCTTCAAGCGCATTTTCTCCATGTTGATCTTGTGATCATCGACGACATCGGCAACATGCAACTCCAATTCCATCTTCCCCCCCTCAATTCTTTTCAATTTTTCTTTCAAATACTCGTTTTCTCTTTCAACTAAATTTAACCTTTCGACAATAGGGTCGGTTGGAATATCCGGTTCACAAACCTCCTAGACAAAAATATATATGTCAACTTGATGGGCATAATTTGTCATAAACACGAAATGCAACAACTAGTTCTAAAAGAGAATATACCACATCCGAATCATAACAAGGACGAGGGCCGACGGGGACGGATATCAAAACCATGGCACTATGTATAACAAACAACGTACGGGTAAGATAATTATACGAGTAACTATATATCCAAATCACACAAACATCAATTTGGTAATGTAAAACATTCATGAACAAGAGGCTCACCACAAGGTGGTGCTGGCGACGGAACGGTGCGGGCGATCGACTGTGGTTACGACGGAGATTTAGAAGGCACTAAGTAAACCACACCTACATATGCAAACTAAGTGTTATTTTTGACCTCAAATTGCATATAAATCAAATACTAGCACATATATTTCCTTTCAAAGTACTAAACTCATAAATTAATCACTATACAAAGCATTGCAAGAGATAATCTAGCAATGAAAGATGAAAGGACAAAGTTGCTAACCTTTTTGATCATTTGAATGGATGGGGGCCTTCAAATCTTGACAAATTTTGAGCAAAATGTGTGATGAGCTCGAGAGGAAGAGGGGAAGAACAGAGAGGAGAGGGGAAAGGGGAAGAACAGAGCGAGCTCGGGTGGACGAAGGGTTTATGTAGGACGACCTTTAGCACCGGTTCGTGCCACGAACCGGTTCTAAAGGTGCTGGAGGGGTCTCGGACTGACAACATCCTGCCACCACTCACTTTAGTACCGGTCCATGGCACGAACCGGTGCTAAAGGTCGGCCACGAACCGGTACTAATGAAAGCGGCCGGCTAGCCGTTGGAACCGGCCGTATGCACACATTAGTGCCGGCTCAAAAGCAAACCGGCACTAATGTGCTTGACATTTGACACTTTTTCTACTAGTGGTGGGACACGTACTCCTGCACGTTGGCCACGAGGGCGAGCGCGCTAGTGACCGGCTGAATTTTCGGCTGACTAGCCGGTAGGAACTGTTTACCAAATCTACGGTTACACTGTATCTTACATCAGTAATGGGTTTTTGTACAATTTATGGAATATGGAAAGAGCTGGAAATTATGTATGCTTGGTGGCATCATCCATTCCCAATTCGCATATCTCTTGGTTTCACTTATCACATGGTAGAAAATTCTAGCAGCAGGGATAAACTGTTCTGCATGCCGGAATACTATAACTCCCTTTAGTAACAGATAAGCTAGAAGAGGGTGTAGCGCAAATGTTTTTTACCACCATGAATTAACATGCATGTTTGAGTTGCTTGTCTTTCCTAGGAACTTGAAGAAACTGCAACATTCTTTTGAATAACTTTCTTCATCACTGGTTACTCGATGCATCACAAAACCATCACACTGTTGGTGTGATTGTCCTAGCTTTCGACATTAGCCTTCTTCAATGCCTCATATATTGTTCTTCATGGGTTAAGATAACACCCTGTGCACCAGTTGCTCAGTGGCACAATTTTAATCATGGTGGTGGAAGAGGGATAATGATATTTACTATATATATGACCAGACCACATGACACCTTGACAACAGAAACATGCCAATGGTAAGAGAGAAATAGCTTTGCAGCTGCAATGTTGTTCTTGGTGCAAGGTCAATGTCCAAATACATCTTGTTTATTGAGACCTCAGATATATATTAGTGACAGATAACCAAATAAAGTATCAACTGGTCAGACTTTCTTACTGAAAGCATAGGCATTGTTACCCAAAGAATGTATACAATAATCTGCTTCCACCTGTTGCAGAATATAGTTGAAACAACTTAGCACACGTGGACAGGAGTCGAACCAAGATAAATCAAGCTAGAATTTCCAGGAGTATATTGCGGTCCTGGCCCAACATACAATAATCCTCTCCGATAAAGAAACTTGAAAAAATAAACAGTATTCGCTACTGCAAAACTACGCAGTACACACTCAGACATGCCTACGGAAATGAAGCAATTTGTACTATTACCCAGCTTAATTTATGCAGGAAAGATAGCAATAAAAATTCACCAAGAATAAGACATTAATTAAGAAAAGAAGTAGCAGGTCGACTCAGTTACTGTGGTCGAGTCAGTGACACTTTGCCAGTCAAAAAAA
>NC_057814.1:50422322-50437993 GCF_018294505.1 Triticum aestivum | reverse complement strand
GCGGTACAAAGAGAGATAGACATACACCAAGATATCTGAGATAATGTGAGAAGTTGTACTGTTTTTCCTCCTTACGATGAGAAGAGAAATATACGAATATGTGCCACTTGAATATTTGAAAACAGGGAGCGAGGACACATATTGCTAGCAGCTATCCAGAGCATGGTGATGGATATGAAATTAGTTAACCTAGTATTAATAATCTGTAATCTTTTTATCTTAATGATGCATTCCAAATCTAAAGCTAGTTAGCAGACCTGATCCGATGACTCTATGCAAGCCTTTTTTTTACCATGGAGGTACCAAACGTTCAGTATAGGATTCTGATTTACCTCCATCGATGAACCACACTGGTCCAGTGAAGATGGCGTGATGAATCGAATAGTCAACCGGGGACGCTAAGATACTTAGATGGTGGAATGATAAGATAGTTGCTCAATAACTACATTCGTGCACGACCATGGGTAACATCCAAATTCAACAAATCAGTGTGTACTTTGGAGGCTTCTTCCCTTCCTAAAATTCTAACAAACATCCGTTTGTCTAGGCTTCTTTCTTGTCTTAAAATCTGAAAACATACACATGTCTACTTCTAGAATAAGAATTTCAGACCTTTAAAAACAAATTTGAACTAATTAGTGGTGCGAAATTGCATGAGAAAAATAGAAAATCACCATTGCCGTGCTAACCTAGTCCACTGGGAATCAGACCAGTGTGTCCGTGGCTGCAATCTTAGATCCACAACTGGGCGACGTCGAAACTATGTGCTGCCATGGCAGAGGCACAGTTCTGTGCAGTACTATTGATAGTGCGAACCTGCTAGTAAACTGGAAAAATAATTAGGCCGAGTATCCTTAAGATTGCTTCGTCTTAGTGAACATGAACAAAAGAAAGGAATGTCAGTTATAAATATTTAGCTTGCCAATAATTGTTCCAGGGAAAAACATTAGTACACCAAGAACGCCGTGGGCGGCGGCTGCACTATCCGATGACATGATTCCCTAGATATACATACGTGATGTACTTCTAGATCATACTGGGAAGGAGCGACCATGTTCCTTACGTGATTTATAGATGGACGGCCCGGCCGGCACTCAGGAAAACCCTGCGCTGGTGGAAGCACCTGCCATGTATTGCATTGGGGAAAAGGAAAACTTCGTCCGAGATTCTTGGCCACGATTCCAGCGACGATAGCTCCAAACCTCTTTTCCTTGCAGCTGCTTGTCTCACTTGATTGTTCTTGCACATATACGAGGGTGATGAGGACCGATGGGTGGCGGCTGCATTGTCTGATGACATGATTCCCTAGATATGCATACGTGATGTACTTCTAGATCATACTGGGAAGGAGCGACCATGTTCCTTACGTGATTTATAGATGGACGGCCCGGCAGGCACTCAGGCAAACCCTGCGCTGGTAGAAGCACCTGCCATGTATTGCATTGGGGAAAACTTCGTCCGAGATTCTTGGCCACAATTCCAGCGACGGTAGCTCCTAACCTCTTTTTCCTTCAGGTGCTTGTCTCACTTGATTGTTGTTGCACATATGCGATGGGAGATGAGGACCGAGGCACATGGGGGTGACAATCGCACCAAGAGACATAGGCGGTAGTGGGCGATTGTAGACAACGAAGGACGGAAGAAGAACTTGGTAAGGCTCTGCCTGGAGGAGATCGGAGAAGCGAAGGATTGGTGCAAAAAAAGTGAGGCACGATTGTATTTTGAGATTACGTGACCTAAAAACAAAGGGGAGGAGACATGCGTATTGTGGACGTTCTTTGGGCATAACGTGAATATTTTTTCCCAAAGAGAGATATATTAGTTTTTTTCTGCTATCTATACCTAATATTAAAGGGAGGAACCTTTCATAGTTCTCCATACATCACCTCTTTATATCCGTTGATTTTTTGCTAATCATAATGATTGACGGCTGAGATTTAAAGTAGATCTACATAACTGATCCGATCCTATGTCCGTTCTTCTGCGTACGTCAGGTATACATATGAAACTTATAAAAAAACAAGCAATGGAGGTGTCGGTGTACAAAAGTAGGGGCTCTCCTTTTGACCCCTCTACTTGTGCACGGGCAGTCAGAGTCACGCCTGCAGTCACACTTAGCAGGGCAAAGGGAGGAACCAGAGCAGCGCCAAGACCAGAGACACAAAGAGTAAGAGGGCGAGGTGGACTCCCTCGGCAAGAGCCTTGCCGGGGCAACTTGCCCAACACTAGCAGAGCGCGCCACCCTTGAGCCCAAGGGTTCCAACATCATCAGCCACATTGGAACCAAGGCTCGGGAGGCACCTCCATGGTGGCATGCAGATCTTTGTGAAGATCATAAAGACACGAGATCAGATAAGGATCAGAAGCCGACGATCCTCGCGAGATCCTCGCCGAGGCAATCCACGAGACCTCCGGCAAGATCCTTGCCGGGGACGACCGCGATGTCACGGCAAGACCCTTGTCGAGGCCTCGGCAAGGCCCTTGCTGAGGACACCTGTGGGGCCGCAACCAGGCCCGCGTCTGCGAAGACTCCACCGCCGTTCCCATACAGCAGCCAGCCCAACCAGGTGGGAAGGCACCTGCGTGGCAACGTGCGGCTTCCAGGCCAACTGAGCAAGCACCTGCGTGGTGGCATGCAGATCTTCGTGAAGACCCTACCACCACGCCATCTAAGCAGCCTGCCAGCCTACGTGGCGCTGCATGCCTCGTTGGCCTGGACGCGTGTTGGAGCGAGGCGGAGCGGCGACGGACGGGACGGGCCTCGTTGCCGTCCCCAATAAAGCAACGGGACACCTAAGGAGCACATTTAATGCGCCTTGTCCCGTAATGACAGGCGATAAGCTTGTACACTGTATACCTTTCCACCTCCTGTGTGCCACTATAGCGACCCCTTTTGCTTATAAAAGGAGGCTCGAGGCGTACAGGAGCAAGATTCGGATCTTTTGGACTACGCATGCACCATAGCTAGTTCGAGAGCTCAAGAACACTCAAATATACACCAAAGCAGGACTAGGGGATTACGCATCTTCGCGGCCCGAACCTGGGTAAACAATCCTTGTGCTGACCGCCAGACCCGCTCTTTGCACAACCCGCGCCCGCCAACCGTAGAAGGGATCCCAGTGATTCCATAGGTGTCGTTTCCACCGACATCTTTGGCGCGCCAGGTAGGGGGCGCAGTTGTGAAAATCCGGTCTGGCAGTTAGTTTAGCAGTTCTTCATCGCCATGGCACCCAAGAAGAAGACGATCACGGCGATCGGTTCATCGGGGGCGGAACGGCCCGTACCAGTGCGGGCGAGTGGTGGGGTGGTCGCGGACGGAAGCCGAGGCATGGCCTCCGAACACCCACACCGCTCTGGCAGTCAAAGCCTAGCGAGCAGCGCCGTCCGTGCGCGGGACGACGGGCCGCACGCCGCCAAATCCAAAGGCGGAGCCGGGCCCCCCGCAGGCGGCGCGGGGCCCTCCAAGGGCGGCGTCGTGCCACTCATGGGAGGCACGGCGACTTCCAAGACACCTACGCCGGCGCCCACGATGCGCTCTTCCCAGGTTGTGCGCGACGAGCAGCGTCACCACGCTGGTGACCCCGGGCGCCGCCGTGGGAAGAGTCATGCGCCTCATTCGCGGGACGTAGAAGGCCAGCATGCACGCCGAGGCGCTGGCGAAAATGGCGCACAGCCGCAAGGCCGTGATAGAGCTCCTTCTAACGTGGTTAGACGTCGGAGCGCATCACGGTCCACGCAGCTTTCGCCGGCACCCACAACAGCAGAAGCTTTGGCGCGCGCACAGTTGCTCCTCGACTTTCCTCTTGTTGCAGAAAAGCTCGGCGAGTGGAGAGACACCATCCGGAGCCTCGTCGGCGTTGCCAACAAAGATGAGCCGCGGCCAGCGGGGCCCTCAGGCCGGCGCTCCGTCGAGCCACCGCATGCCAGTGGTGGAAGGACCGGAGGTGCTGCGGCCACGGTGCACTCTCCTCTCCCACGTCAGCCACCGCGGGTGCTGGTCCGACCTGATGACGCTTGTGATAACATCTCCATAGCGTCGTCCGACCCACGAACCCACCGCGATCAGCGCCAAGTCCTTCGGGAGCGAGCCCATGAAGACGCTCGAACTACCATCGAGCGACAGCGCGAAGTGCGTCACCAGTCAGATAGGCGAGCGGGACCCGCTACAGACCACCCAGCTCCGGGGGGCTCCGGTGGCCTACCTTATGAGGGATGCCCAGCCTTCACCCGTGAGCTGCGGTAGTTCCAGTGGACCTCCCACCGCACGTTCAAGCCCGACATTGGCGAGAAGTACAACGGCAAGACCCACCCATCGGAGTTCCTCAGCATCTACACCATCGCGATGCATGCTGCTCGAGCTCGCAACGACAAGGTCCTTGCCAATTACTTCCCATTGGCACTTAAACCCAATGTCATGTCATGGTTGATGCACTTGCCGGCGGATTCCATTTCTTCTTGGTCGGATTTGTGTCATGAGTTTGTTGGCGCCTTCATCGGAGGCCACCAGCTCATGGCCAGGCAAGCAATGTGCATATCATGCCCCAGAAGGAAGGTGAAACCCTGCGCAAATACATACAGAGGTTCAACCAGGTGCAGTACAACATCCCAGATGTTCATCCCGCCACCGTGATCAGCGCATTCCATTAGAATGTGCGCAACCGCAAGATGCGTGAAGAGCTGGCAATGAACAAGGTCAAAGATGTGGCCGAACTTTATGTTCTGGCCGACAAGTGCGCTCGAGCTGAAGAGGGGAGGAAGTACCCCGGCGAGGACGCCAGCGCGGAAACCGACTCCACAGACGAAGACACAGCCGCCCCGACGAAGAAGGGTCGGCGCCGCAACAGAAAGCGCAAGGGCAAGACCGTGCTTGCCGTCGAGGGATCCGAGGACACCGGCGCCGCCAAGAAGGCCAAGGCAGACGACCCCGGCAAGGAAATTGCCGGGTGCGCCGCTTGTCGGGCCTTGGCGGCTGCCGACAAGCCAGGAGGCTCTGGCAAGCAATACTGCAAGATCCACCGCACCAAGGGTCACGTTCTCCAGAACTGCCGGCAAGTTGAGCTGCTTGCTGAGAAGCAAAAAGCTGAGTATGAGAGGCCGGACAAGGAGAAGGGTCAGGATGGTACCGAGGGATCCAGCAAGAAGCGTGGCGGCCAAGGAGGCCGCCGCGGCAAGGATAACCAGCAAGAGAGGCCCGCCCGGGGCCGTGACAAGAAGCAAGAAGACGATGATCATGACGAGGATGACGAGTCCGGCGAGCATGAGTTCCAAAAAGCTACGGAGGCCATGTGCATCGACGGTGGCGCCTCGCTGCACACCTCTCACTGCCAGCTCAAGCGGTGGGCGCGTGAGATCACAGCAGCAGAACCATCATTCGATGCTCAAAAGCCACTGAAGTGGTCCAGCACGCCTATCTTTTTGACACCGAGGACCACCCGGATCGCACAACTGCGGTCGGGTGTTTGCCGTTATTGGTTTCGCCAACAATACGCAACCTCAAGGTGACAAAAATGCTAGTTGACGGCGGGGCCGGTCTGAACTTGATCTTGCCTGTTGTGATCAAAAGGCTGCAGATTCCTGATGGAGACCTCGAAAAGAGGGGCACATTTAAAGGGGTCAACCCGGGAAGGATTCAGCCGAAGGGTAAGGTCACGCTGCCCGTGACGTTTGGAGGCGAGTTAAACTATAGGACGGAGAGGACTGTTTTCGATGTAGGCGAGATCCCCTTGCCCTACAATGGGATCCTCGGCCGCCCTGCACTAGCCAAGTTCATGGGAGCCTCACATTACTCCTACAACACGCTGAAGATGCATGGGCCGATGACCATCATCACCGTCCCCTCCGACAAGAAGGATGCGCTGATCTGCTGACCAACTCTACCGGGAGGCGGTTGCAGCAACTGCCGCCAAGGCACTTGCTCCTGCTGCCGAAGCCCCGGGAGGGAAGAAGACCGGCAAGACCTCTCGCACCCACTCCGGCAAGCGCACCTCTTCAGAGTGTAGTGCTCCCATCAAGGACGTGCCAGAGAGCTCCACCGGCAAGAGCAAGAAATCCAGAGCTGCACTACCAGAGACCAAGAAGGTGTCCGTCAAGGAGGATGGCACGGGAGGGGCTTTTACCATAAGCTCCACCATCGACAGCGAATAGGAAGGTGGGCTCATCACTTTCCTGCGGGCAAATGTCGATGTGTTTGTGTGGCAAGCATCCGACATCCCTGGCGTTCAAAGGGAGGTGATTGAGCACCATCTTGATGTTTGTCCTCATGAGTGACCCGTCAAGCAAAAGGTCGGGAAGCAGGCTCTGGAACGGCAAGAGTTCATCACAGAGGAAATCAGGAAGTTGGAAGCGACAGGCTTGGTAAGAGGGGTACTCCATCCGACGTGGCTGGCCAATCCGGTGGTGGTGCGCAAGACAAATGGGAAGTGGAGGCTGTGTGTTGATTACACTGACATCAATAAGGCTTGTCCAAAGGACCCTTTCCCGTTACCGCGCATCGACCAGATTGTTGACTCCACGGCCGGGTGTGACTTGTTATCATTCCTCGACGCTTACTCGGGATACCACCAGATCTTCATGACGAAGGAAGATGAGGAGAAGACAGCATTCATCACCCCATGTGGTACGTATTGTTTTCTACGAATGCCTTTCGGGTTGAAGAGTGCTGGCTCAACGTTTGCAAGAGCAGACCAAATTGGTTTTGAGCCTCAGCTGCATAGAAATATGGAAGCTTATATGGATGACATAGTGGTCAAAACCAAGGACAGGGCAACACTCATACAAGATTTAGAAGAGACTTTTGCAAATTTGCGCAAGATCAACCTCAAGCTGAACCCTGAGAAGTGTGTCTTCGGCGTTCCGTCTGGCAAACTTCTCGGGTTCTTTGTGTCATAGCGTGGGATTGAGGCGAATCCAGATAAGATCAAGGCCATTGAGCAAATTGAGGCGCCTAAGTGGAGCAAGGATGCGCGTCGGCTCACTGGCTGCATTGCCGCCATGAGCAGGTTCATCTCCAAGTCTGCCGAGCGTGCCCTTCCTTTTTTCAAAATCTTGAAGAAGGCGGGCCCAATGGAATGGACCCCAGAGGCTGTGGCAGCCCTGCAGAATTTGAAGAAATACCTCTCCTCTACGCCAATACTGGTTGCGCCTAAGCCACAAGAACCGTTGCTGCTATATCTAGCGGCAACGAACCAAGTGGTCAGCGCCGCGCTAGTGGCGCAGAGGGAGGTCGACGAAGAGGCAGTGGCAACGGCAGGGCTGGCGGATGGCAAACCAGAGCTCCCCCCGGCACAGCCTGGTGCCGGTAAGGCAAGGCCCCCGGCATAGCCTGGCGCTGGCGAAGTAGAAGCGACGCAACCAAGTGAGACGGTGCAGAAGAAGAAGATGATGCAGCACCCGGTTTACTTTGTCAGCTCCCTCTTGCAGGGGGCTAGGTCAAGGTACTCCGGTGTGCAGAAATTGCTCTTCGGCCTCCTTATGGCCTTGAGGAAGCTGCGTCATTACTTCCAAGCACACGAGATCACCGTCGTCACCCACGTCCTGTTGCAATGGATATTAAATAACCCAGACACAACCGGGAGGATTGTGGAATGGGCCTTGGAACTGTCGAGCTTTGGGTTGAAGTTTGAAAGCACTTCGACAATTCAGAGTAGAGTCTTGGCGGAGTTCATTGCGGAATGGACCATAACGCCTGGAGAAGAGATTCAGCAGACCGCTCTCCCCGGCAAGGAAGCAAGTTGCGACTGGATTATGTACTTTGACGGGGCTTTCTCGCTGCAAGGCACCGGTGCCGGTGTGCTACTCGTCGCACCCACCAGAGAGCACCTCAAGTATGTAGTCCAGATGCACTTTCCCAGGGAGATTTCAACAAACAACACTGCTGAGTACGAGGGGTTGCGTGCCAGTCTCAGGATCGCGGAAGACCTTGGGATCAAGAAGATCATCGTCAGGGGTGATTCACAGCTTGTCGTCAAGCAAGTCAAAAAAGATTATCAAATCCCATTGATGGAGGCCTACGTAGATGAAGTGAGGAAGCTGGAAGAGCGTTTAGACGGTATACAAGCGGAGCATGTTCCCCGAGTGGAGAACGGCATCGCCGACTACTTGTCGAAACGCGCTGCCTTCAAATTGCCTGTGGAACCAGGTACTTTTGTGCTTCGGTTAACTCAACCATCCGTTGAACCATCAACAGAGCAGAACAAGCGGAGGAAATCAGGCCCCGGCAAGTACTTTCCCGCCAAGCTCCCAGGACCGCCGGCAAGGATGTTGCCGTGGACACTGAGCCTGCCATGGGGCAACAGACTTCGGCAGGGCGTCAAGCCATGGCCGTAGAGACAACCGCTCCCGTGGCAGAGGAAATGCCTTTGGTCCTTGCCGTCGAGCCCCAGGCTCCGGCATGGGCACAACATACCGTCCGGTTCCTCCAAACAGGAGAACTCCCTGAGGAGCAGGAAGAAGCGGAGAAAGTAGCCCGTCAGTCTGCCATGTATCAGTTCGTCGACGACGTTCTGTACAGAAAAAGACCAAACGGTGTGAAATTGAAGTGCATTCCCCGGGAGGAAGGACTGGAGCTGTTGGCAGAGATACACAGAGGCATATGTGGCTCCCACATAGGGTCGAGGGCCCTTGCTGGCAAGGCATTCCGGCAAGGATTCTTCTGGCCCACAACCCTCCAGGATGCAACGGCACTACTAACCAAGTGTGAAGCGTGCCAGTTTCATTCAAAGAAGCTTCATCAACCAGCTCAAGCTCTCCAAACAATCCCTCTTTCCTGGCCATTCTCGGTCTAGGGGCTCGACATACTGGGCCCCTTTCCCCGTGCTGTCGGGGGCTTTGAGTACTTGTACATTGCAATCGACAAGTTCACAAAGTGGCCGGAGGTGGAGGCAGTGAGAAAGGTGACAGCACAATCAGCCGTCAAATTCTTCAAGGGGCTAGTCTGCCACTTTGGTGTGCCAAATAGAGTCATCACCGACAATGGCACATAGTTCACGAGCCGCGTCTTCATGCAGTAAATCCAGGACCTCGGCAGCAAGGTCTGTTTTGCCTCTGCTGCACATCCAAGAAGCAATGGCCAGGCTAAGAGGGCGAATGCTGAAGTATTGTGGGGCCTCCGGACAAGAACTTTTGACAGGCTGCACAAGTGCGAACGGTGCTGGATTGATGAATTGCTGGCGGTTCTTTGGTCAATCAGAACGACACCAAACCGAGCCACCGGCCAGACACCTTTCTCCCTCGTTTACGGGGCAGAAGCAGTTCTCCCCAGGGAACTCATGTACGGGTCACCCCGAGTGCTTGCTTATGATGAGTTTGAGCAAGAGCAATTGCGGCAAGATGACACAACGCTCCTCGAGGAAGATTGTCTTCGGGCAGCTGTGAGAGCAGCGCGCTACCAGCAAGCCTTGCGCCGCTACCATAGCCACAAGGTTCGTGCCCGAAGCTTTGAAGAAGGCGACCTTGTTCTTCGGCGCGTTCAATCGGCCAAGAATTTCAACAAGTTGACGCCGAAGTGGGAAGGCCCTTATCGGGCAATACGAGTCACCAGGCCTGGCGCAGTCCGCGTGGAGACCAAAGATGCTATTCCAGTGAGCAACTCCTGGAACATCGAACATCTTCGCAAGTTTTACCCATAAGGCGCGGTTGCTGGGCCCCCCGGCAGACCACCTTTTGTACAAGCCTTGCCAGTGAGGCATGTAACCCTTTGTACAAAGCCAGGCGTAGACCCTGAGCATAAATAAACGAAGCGTTGGCACCCTAAGTTTTAGCATGCATGCTAGGTTGAGTCTCTTCCTCGGTTAGGGTTGATAGTGCTTAGCGGCGACTAACCCCTAGCATAGAGGTCGAGTGTGCATCTCTCTGTTCCTTCCCGTCCTTTTTAGGTTCGCAGGGTGCATGGACATTTCTGCTGAGCTGTTTGCAGGAAAGAGAATAGGCCGGCGCTCGACCCCGGCAAGCCAAGGTTGCCGGGGGTTGCGGGTCCGAAGATCCGTCCGCAGCAAGCCAAAACTGCCGGGGGCTGCAACATCAGATAACTTTTTCATTCCCCAGTCCCTACTTCCGTATGAAACTTGAACGTACAAGACTTCGCTCACTCTTATACCATCATGCTCCCTTTTTCCCATGTCCAAAAACCTTACTTTGGGCCGGGACTTGGTCATGGCGCGGTTGGAAGGGAACGGGCGAAGGGCCCAATCCTGCTTTGCCCCTACCTCTGCCATGGGCGTGAGTGTAATTGAGCTATAGAGCAGGAGGACGGCAAGGACTGTTGCCGGGTTACAATGTTTATCCTAAGATAACGAGGACTCGTTCCTCGGTGTGGCCCCCGCCCACGCACAAAAGAAACCCGGCAAACACCCTTCTTTTCATTCATACGTTGTTAACAAGTACAATTCATACGGAATGTATGCCTGAGCGAGGGGATTACAAGGTCTAAATTCTACTAAGGCCCATAGGCTTACAAACTAAAAAACATAAGTGCCCCATGATCCCCGTTCTTGCCCTTTTCCTCCCAGGTGCGGCAGGTGAGGGCGAAAAAGGGGTGATGGGAAACGCACCGATGGAGAGCTTGACGAGGAAGGCCCTCGGCGGGGCACGTGGCCAAGGGAGGGGCGATGGGGTCGGCCTGAGTCGGAGTCGGCGTCCCCCCGCTCGACACCCTCGTCGTCGTTGTCGCTGTCCTCCTCGTCACTCCCGCTTGAGGAAGAGTCTTCATCATCGGAGGAGCTCTCCACGCAGCACTATAGGAGAGTTCCAAAGTCTCCAAAGACCTTGACAGAGAGCAGGTCGTTCTCCATTAATTTGAAATAGAGAACGAGCCCCGCCGTCAGGCTATGGATACGAGCGAAGGTCTTCCATCCGCGGCGAAGATACATGACGTGAGGGGCGGGAAAATCGACATCAACCCACGTGCCGCCGTTCCCGCAGCCCCTCATGTGCAATCTCAGAGTCTGTGGCGGGTCGAGCTCCATCTCCCGAGCAAATGGAGTAGGGAGACGAAGACGACGGCGCGCTGGCCGATGCAGCCTGATGAAGAACTCGGGAGGCTGGTCCCCGACGTGGCCCTCCATTGGGGGAGGGACCGCCGGCGGAGGCGAGGCCGGTGCGCCGCCCCGTCCTCCTCTTCCCCGAGCGCCACGGCAACCTCGGCCTCGCCCCCTCCCCCGTCCCCTCGTGGCCGGCTCCGCCGCCACGTGCTCTTGGGAAGGAGGGGCGCGCTGTCGAGCGGAGACCCTCGTCGCCACCGTCGAAGCACCGGCGCGCCCTCTCGCCATAGCAGAAGAAAGAAAGAAGCCAAGGTGGAAGGAGGCAGATGGTGAAAGATTGAGGGGTGCCATCCCCCCTCCCCTTCTTATAAAGGGGCGGGGTCAGGGCTCGGCCGCCCCACTCAACCAATCCGGCCATCAGGAGCGCAGGGAATCGAGACCGACCCGCTGCTCCAATCAGCAGCGGCCCGGGTTTCCGCCTCGTCATTCAAGGCCCGCACCCACCGCCAACCATCTTCAAGGCATGGAGGACACATGGCGAGCAAACAGAAATCGAGGGGACGAGTGAGGCGACCGTTTTTCATTCCGTGATCGTAGGGCACGGGCGCCTCGGAGGCCACGACCCGGGTCCACTCAGTAAATGAGCCGTGCCCCTGCGTTTTCCTCTTTTTATGGGGAAGGCGCGAGCCGCGTCTGTACCACGATGTGACGCATGAGGGCAGCATCCACCCTCACGCACGACCCCCACGTCACGCATTCAACGCGGGTCGTGGGGAAGCGCAGCGAGCGAAGGAGTTACTGCGGTAAAAATCCGCCGCCCTGCCCGCGCACTGTTCTGGACCTAGCCCAACAACGTGTTGCCCTTATGTGTGGCCCAGGCCCTGGGGCTCCTGTCGGTGTATAAAAGTAGGGGCTCTCCTTTTGACCCCTCTACTTGTGCACGGGCAATCAGAGCCGCGCCTGCGGCTACACTTAGCAGGGCAAAGGGTGGAACCAGAGCAGCGCCAAGACCAGAGACACAAAGAGCAAGAGGGAGAGGTGTACTCCCCGACAAGACCCTTGCCGGGCGGCCTCCGTGGCCCCGGCAAGAGCCTTGTCGGGGCAACTTGCCCAACGCCAGCAGAGCGCGCCACCCTTGAGCCCAAGGGTTCAAACACCATCAGCCACATTGGAACCAAGGCTCGGGAGGCACCTCCATGGTGGCATGCAGATCTTTGTGAAGATCATAAAGACACGAGATCAGATGAGGACCAGAAGCCGATGATCCTCGCGAGATCCTCGCCGAGGCAATCCACGAGACCTCCGGCAAGATCCTTGCCGGCGACAACGGCGATGTCACGGCAAGACCCTTGTCGAGGCCTTGGCAAGGCCCTTGCCGAGGACACCCGCGGGGCCGCAACCAGGCCCACGTCTGCCAAGACTCCACCGCTGTTTCCATACAGTTGCCAGCCCAACCAGTTGGGCACCTGCGTGGCAACGTGCGGCTTCCAGGCCAACTTAGCAAGCACCTGCGTGGTGGCATGCAGATCTTCGTGAAGACCCTACCACCACGCCATCTCAGCAGCCTACCAGCCTACGTGGCGCTGCATGCCTCGTTGGCCTGGACGCGTGTCGGAGCGAGGCGGAGCGGCGACGGACGGGACGGACCTCGTTGCCGTCCCCAATAAAGCAACGGGACAGCTAAGGAGCGCATTTAATGCGCCTTGTCCCATAATGACAGGCGATAAGCTTGTACACTGTATACCTTTTCACCTCCTGTGTGCCACTGTGGCGACCCCTTTTGCCTATAAAAGGAGGCCCGACGCGTACGGGAGCAGGATTCGGATCTTTTGGACTACGCACGCATCATAGCTAGTTCGAGAGCTCAAGAACACTCAAATATACACCAAATTAGGACTAGGGTATTACACATCTTCGCAGCCCGAACCTGGGTAAACGATCCTTGTGCTGACCGCCAGACCCGCTCTTTGCACAACCGCGCCCGCCAACCGTAGAAGGAATCCCAATAATTCCATAGTTGTCGTTTCCACGGACACGAGGGAGTCGAACCCATGAGGCCATGATCTATAGGACAAACATCATGTCATGCCACCAGACCACGTATATTTTTGTCTTGCAAACATGACAAGGTATCACATGAGGTGGTCACCGAGTTTACCACCGGTGACTGTTGGAATTAAAAAGGAATACGTAGATGTCCGTGTCCTTCACATACACGTGTACGTGTGTGTCCATGTTAACTTCATACTGTCACCGGGTAGGATTAGGAGTTAACCGTGTAGGCTAACTAGCTGCCCAGCTTTATGTATGTAACAACCCCTTCTTAACACTAGATGAAAATATCTATACCTACTATTAAAGGAAATAAGTATTCTTAGTTTGCTTTGGTTCTTTGCATTGATTTTCGTTTGGTATGAGCGCACGCTAAAGTTCGGTATGGTTCGCTCGTACACACAGCAAGCCATCTGGGCCAGGTACTCGTATGTTAATGGACCTTCATAGAGACCGTAAAAAATAACTAGGTCAAAATAAATCAACATCGTGAGAATTGAACGCAGTACCTCATGTCTGACTCTTTGATGTAACAACCAACGAGCTATGCATCTTTCGCGTTTACTAATCTGGCCTCGCTCTTTTACAATGGTTCCCGCCAGTAAATATACAATCAGCCTTAGGAATCAACTAACAAACTGTTAAAGAAGCGGCCTTGGGAAGGATTATGGGCTTAAATAGGATGTTTAAATGGATGTGGCTAATTAAAGAAATGATTGCGGGTAAACCGGTGGAATAATTAAAGAACGATGTGGGCTTAATAAATAAAATATTCAAATAGATGGGGCTCATTAAAGGAAAGATTTGAGGTAGAAAGGTAGGATAATTAAAATGAAGGACCCATAGGCTTCATTGTGGTGGGACTACTAAATTAGAAAAGGAAGGATTTGATTCCGGACTAAAATGGTTAATGATGTAATGATAACTAAAGGAAGGATTATACTTAAACGAAATTAGTGGGGATTATACCCGCAAAGAAAATATGGATGCGGATAAATTGCATCCTATTTTTTATGTTCATTTGTAAAAGGATGTTGCACTGAAGCATGTTCTTCGTAATGAATCCGGTGCTACGACACATTATGCTTGCACAAAGCATCAATTTTTCCCATTGACACGCATGGGCATATGTGCTAGTTAAATTAAATGGTGATGGGGCAGGGTTACGTCCTAGTGTTTGATTCCGTGCATCTGTTATGGGCTGCCACACATATTTATATTTGTACAAAAAAGGGACTGTCGGCCTCATGAGTAAATTTTTTTCTCAAGGATTTTGTGTGAATTAATCTACACCGTAATAATTCGGTCCCACATCGGATAAACGGCTCCTAATTTCTAATTAACATGGGAATTTGTGGGAAGTGCCTGATTAGTAGAGGTATAGAGATAAACGGCTCCTAATTTTTAATTAACGTGGGAATTTGTGGAAAGTGCGTGATTAGTAGAGGTATAGATAGATAGATAGATAGATAGATAGATAGATAGATAGATAGATAGATGTAGTGTTAAAAATGCTTTTATATTAGGGCATCTCCATGACGGAACAGTAAACCTTCCGCAACCATCCGGACCGAGCTGTTCGGATAGCGGAGGCCATCCAACGCCGACCTGTATTGGTCCATGGAGCGGTCCGGATGCGATTTGTCCCACAAATCGAAGACAAACATGCGGAGGTTTGCGGGAGTCCAGACAAATCCCAAGCCCGTTTTCTGACTGCGCTGGCCCACCAAAAACCCCTCATCTCCCCCGCGCGCTCCTCTCGGCGCCAACTGCTCGCATTCATGCCACTGTAGAGCGTGCCGTTCAACACTGAAGACGGCTCAGGGTGAACGCGACCTCTCACTACCTCCGCCATTGAAGCGGCGCGCTGACCAAGGGCGCTGCCCGCGACGCGTCTCCGGTGTCCGGGCCTGTTCAGTGCCGGAGACGCGTGACTAGACGGGGCATAACGGATATCTACCGCCCGTTAAATGTTGTTGTCCGTCCATCTGCCTCCATTAAGCAGGTTCGCTGGCCGACAAACCCACTCCGGCGCCGTGCATTGACGCACTCGGATGTGTGGCCTCACCGGAATTGGCTATATAAAGGTGTCGACACCTGGCTAATAGCTCGCCACAACTCCAGCCCCTTCACATCCTCCTCCCTTGCACTGCATCCGCCATGACCGCCAGCGGGAAAGCACTGTTGGACAGACTGTCACCGGAAATGAAGCACGCGGTGGCCGCCCTTGCCGCCGCCTGGCGTAGCCGCCGTGCCGGACGGATCGAGGCCGGCTTGCCGGCCAGCTCACCCGAGGTCTCCAACAACGAAGACGACAACACGATGGAGATGGACTCCGACGACTCCGCCTAGGCTCCCGCACCTCCTGTGCATGCCAGCTTCACCATGGAGCAGGTGCACACGCAGTTCAACACTGCCATGGCGGAGGTGCAGCCTAGCCGGCGCCTTTGTTGGTGTTCCAGCAGGCGCAGGAGGAACAACGGTACAACCTGTTCCCCTGTAGCAGCACCTGCTGGCGGAGGGCCAGATCTACGGCGAGCGCACGAGCGAGGAGGCGTGGCGGCCATGGCTGAGGCCAACCCAAATTTCGTCGCGGAGCTGCGTGCCATCTATTTTGGCATGGAGGTAGTAAGAGCATCTCCA
>NC_057814.1:50416796-50421831 GCF_018294505.1 Triticum aestivum | reverse complement strand
TCGTTCGCTCCATTCCTCCTGCCATTCTCCCTCCTCCTCCCCTCTTAGTCGGCCGCCATGCCGCCGAAGAAGTACTTGCCCCCCCGCGCCGTGACGGCTTCGACCGCCGCCGTCGCCCAGCCGAAGCAGAGGAAGCTGAGGGCGCCACCGTCCAAGCCACCGGGCATGTCCAACGCCGACTGGAGGGCGGAAGTTCAGCGTCGGGAGGCTGTCACCACCGACCGGCGGAACAGGGCCAACGCCAAGAAGGCCCGGGACAGTGCGGCGCTCGCGGCTGCGGCTGCGGCGGATCAAGCGGAGCGCTCGGCCGAACAAGCCGAGGCAGCACGCCTGGGGATGATGAATCCATCCGGTGGCCACGCCCAGTACGCGCCCTGGAGCCAGTAGAGTGTCGGTTCACCAGCCGGCTTCTCGTCGTCGCCGCAACCCTGGGGATGCACGCCTTCGCCAGGCTACGCCGACGGGGGCGCGCACGGTGGGTTCAACCCCAACATCACCTTCCCCCATGGTCACCCGGCCCAGCGCACGCCCTCGCCCACCTTCGCCGGCGTGCAGTACCCGCCATACAACTACTCACCGCCGGCCTACGCGTCCTCCCCGACGTCGCCTTTCCGCCGTGGCGCGCTGCCCTTCTCACAAGCGTCCACGTCGCACCTCGGCGACACCGACGCGACCGAAGCCGACATGGAGGACATCATTACGGCAGGCTCGGCCGCCGCCGCCGCGTCCCCCGGGTTTGCAACCCAGGACAAGACGGTGGACCTCGACGGCAACATGGACGGCGAGCTCGAGTACGGCAAGGAGGAGCCGGACAAGCAGGAGGAGGAGGACGGGGAGGAGGAGAAGGAGGACGAGCCGGCGCCGGTTCCGGCGAGGAGACGCAAGAAGAAAAAGGGGGCGGCCAGGACCGACGAGCCGCGCATCAAGTGGGCGTCCAAGGAGCAGGAATGTCTCGCCGAAGCGTGGAAAGTCGTCTGCCCCGACCCGATCACCGGCATGAACCAAGGTAGGGGAAACACACCGACTCAGCTACCGCGCGCGTGCAGGAGTCCATCGAGCATTGCCTCGCCGACGCACAGGCCCGGGCCGCCCTGCGTGAAGAGAAGACCGAGGCGCGGTGGTCGGCGTTGATGACGAGCAGCGCCGTCAAGCTCGACCTACTCCGGACCAACGTCGCCGCGAAAAAGAGGAACACCGATCTGGCTTTCCTGCTGGGCGGGGCAGACATGATCCAGAGCACCGACGAGGCGGTCAAAACGTGGTACTTGGCGGAGCGCGGCCTCATCCTGAACCAGCTGCCGTCGACGGCACCGCCAACTCCCACGCCCACGCCCACGCCCACGCCGCCGCCAAGCCCGAGCGATGAAGCCTCCACGACACCCAGCAGCACAGAAGCCACGCCGACGCCGCCCAGCAGCACAGAAGCCACGCCGACGCCGCCCAGCACAGAAGAAGCTCCGACCCCGCCAAGCCCGCGCACGCCGACTCCGCCGACGCCGGAGACCGACCCCGCCGCCTGATGCGTTGCACGCGCGTCCTTTCTTTTTTGTACGCCGAACTTTTCATTCGATCGCCGAACTGTGGCGAGGTGATGATCACCGAACTTGGCCGCTTGATCGCCGGATTTGTGACGTCTATTTTGTGAGCGGGAATGACTACGTTTAAATTTGCCGCGGCTTGGGGGCGGCGCCTAGGGGCGTGGCTGGGAGCTAGGTCGCCTCCAAGGGCCAATCTAGCACCGGTTCGCCCCAGGCTGCTCTTTCGCGGCGCCCTGGGTGGCCGAACGGCTGGAGATGCTCTAAGCTGCATGCATCCGATGCAAATGAATATAGCATGTACGCGTGCGCACATCGATAAAGGCTTTTACGTTCGTGTTCCGTTCACAACGCCAATCGCGCCCGCTCACGCATGCGTATGGACTCGAGCCAGCTGGTCCACCAGGCCCCACGCGTGCTCCTCTTTTAGGCTGGTCATAGTGGCGAGTAACTAGACTAGTGTCATATGCATGACACTAGTCTAAGTTACTACCTTTATAATACAAAGTAACATGATAGTAGTGTCATAGATGGCTTCATTTATTAGCTTGTACACTCATCTTGTTTTGGGAAGCACTATGTTACATGTTACCACCTCACATTAAATACTTGCCACATAAGCAAAAAATTCTTGGAGTATGCTATGTTACTAGTTAAGTTACTTCCCACTATGACTAGCCTTATCACAATTCCAGCTGCGTATACAGTGTCGATACAGTCAAATCGTATCTGACAGTGGGAACCTCCCCTAAAGATTCTTTACCCAGTCTGCCCACGTCTCCCCCTCTCCCTCCCTCCCAATCCCACTCCTCTCAGATTCAGCCGCCCGAGATTCTGACGAGGCTGCTGCCCTTCTTACCGTCGAGGAGGCCCAGCACCAGCACGCCCTTGATTCCTCTCCTCCGAGGATGCTGCCCTGCTGCCATTGAGAAAGCCCGCCACGGCGAGGCGACGGCCACCACCGTCTTCCGGCCAGATCCACCCGTCCCCTCCGATGACCATGACGGCCATATCCACCCCGAGCAAGACCTGAGGAATTAGGTGACCCCTCCCATTCTTTTGTAAAATCCAAGCAACAATCTGCTGGACGCAAGATTTTCCATCGGATCTTGACCAGAAAGCCGTATGCGACTTTTATTTTGATCCAGATTTTCCCTTGCGTTCTTGTGTGTGCATGTCTTCGGCCGAGCAAGCTGGAAAATTGGTGCACATATGTCCTCCCGTGTGTGCATATCCACATACTTTTATATCTTTTTTTTGTGGGTCAGATTCTTGTATATCACTTGTATAACTTTCTAGCAGTTTCGGTGAACAACTTTTTTGTCACCTAAAATTCAAATTGCGTTGCAGGCATGGAGGAACTACTATTTTTGGTTGTCAAATATTGGAACTGCTATATCAAAACTGAAGAATTTGTCCAAAATTTTCATTTTTTTTATTAGTACTTTTTAGTTTATTGCTCTGCACTTCTTGGATAAGTTGTAGGAAACTGGGCTCGGCTTGGAAGTACTTTTTTCAACTGTAAAGATCTTGAACTGTGAAACAAATCATTCTAACCAGGAGATTTATTTCTTCATATAGGTCAGCACAGTGCTAAAGACCAATTTGGCTATGGAGAGGCATGCTGGGAAGGTTTACACCCCTGCGCTGTTCAAACTCTTCCAATAAGCATGCTTCAAATCTGCAACGTGCTAGGTCGAGAACACCCTGGTCATAAACGATACATACCGTGTGATACACATTTATGCAGAGCGTAGAGAAAGCTGGTCAAAAAAATCTTACAACATTTGAATCGTGGTTTAGATGAATAATACTACAAATCAAAGCTGCTGGGACATATGCTCAATGTCCTGATGTCCTTTATCAATGCAATGTTGATCTTTCTTTTATATCATTTTGTATGCTCTGTGTTTGAGAATGTGACAACAAATTCTGCGACAAATGCAGGAGTATTTTGTTTGGAAGTATGTTTAAGATCATGAAAAAAATGTCTATGATACTTTTGTGGCAACGGAGGTTATTAGTCTGATACTGATATTTCATTAACTTGCATATTCATGCATTCCTACGGGACCAACCATATCTGAAGCTAATGGATTGTGCAACAATAAAGTTCTTCCATTCTGATGTATGATCGGAAACAACTTCATTTTGTGTTTATATAGTCCTTCCAGTAGTTGCATATCTATACATATGCTGGGCCAACAACGCTCTGTTACGCCTGGCATGAATAACCAATGGGCAAACCTTCAAGTTCTAGTATGCATCATGTTAGTAACCCAATAGCTCAGCCATGAAGACCTGTTCTGCACTGCCATTTCAGCATTTGGGTTGGCTTTAAGTTAATCCACGGTGCTTTGGAAATGAGGCATGACGAAGTAATGTACATATCACACCGAGAAAACTGACAGCAATTTTGCTTTATATATCAGACATTAGTAGGAAGGTTTTAGACGGAAATTAAATTCGGCTCATGGGAGCACGTGCTCCCGGGCCCAAAAATAATTTTTAATATGTCAAAAAAATTATGAGAACGTTTTATGTGTTCTTAGCCACATCCTCATGCTAACTGCAAATTTTGAAGCAAAAAGGTTAAGTATTTTCGGTTGTGCAAAAAAAATTGAACACCAAATGTTACCCCCAAATGTCATCTCAAATTTGTTTTTCTTTTCACAAATAACTGCTGCTCCATTTAGCATGAAAATTGTCAATCATGCTTGCGACACTAACACGAACATCCACAAAATCAGAATTTTTTAATACATTTACTATTTTTTTTCACGTTACTATTTGAAAACACCCCTCTCGGTTTTAGTGTTTGGAAAAAAACATATTTGTAAGTAACTATTACCTGAAGTGAAATTATATCAGTGTGTTGGAAAGCAAAACAATAACCCGCAAAGATGTACAAGTAGATCTGAACAATATAGTGAACTACACATAACAGAATCAGATCAACAACCGAAGTGACAAATCCATATAAAAGATACTCCCTCCGTCCCATAATATAAGAGTGTTTTTGACGCTAGGGTTTAGGGTTTTAGGGTTTAGTGTAGTGTCAAAAACTCTCTTATATTATGGGACGGAGGAAGTAGACAATAAAGTTTATTGGAAAATTTATTTTTGTGTGGAGCGTACTTGCGAGACAGCTTCGGAAGAACTTTTTGATTAATGTACCTGAAACAGGGACTCTGGCGATCATTGCCAACTACAAATAGATCGCACGACAAAAGTTCTCATGGATGTTTTAAGGGTTAGTTGCAACCCTGTATAGAGATTTACTTTGTAGATGCACATGGCGCACTTGAGAGATCGATCGGAAGAACTTTACTGTCATCCATAATAATTTAAGCACATTGGTCACGCTTGTGGAACACTTAGTAGATCGGGCACGAAGGACTTTATCCACAACTTTATCTCCTATGATGCAAACTTTGTTCATGCACGTGGCGCACTTGAGAGATCGATTCGGAAGTAGTTTACTGTCATCCATAACAAGT
>NC_057814.1:50388907-50416472 GCF_018294505.1 Triticum aestivum | reverse complement strand
GGGCACTGTCCGCACAAGAGAGAGAAGAAAACAAAGCCACCCAACGGGACTCCCCACTTTGTCCTCATATGATCGTTTTTAAGTCAGGTTTAAATGCTTTACGATCTAATGATGGACTTTGATTCCGTCTGATACGTACATATAGAATATGTAACAAAGAACTAAAATGACCGCTTACTTATATCGAATTATCGATCCAATGGTTTCAAGCATTGTTAGTTCAAGCACTTCATTTAAGTCAAGGTGATGTTAGTTCAAGCACTTTATTTTCGCATGGGACGTACTTATGAGATATGCACCGAAGGACTTTTGTGTAGTTAGGTTTTCTTTCACTATTTGCGCTCTAATTTAGTTTGGCTGGAAGTTATGATATTGAGCAGCAAGAGGGGTTGTTAATGCATCAATCCTGAAGGTCTTCATCAGCATGTATGTCAACTTATAAACTTTGTTCATGCATGTAGATCACTTGAGAGATCGATACGGAATAACTTTACCCTCATCCATAACAAACTAAGAACTTTGCTCAAACTTGTGGCGCGCTTAATATATCGGGTAAGAAGGACTCTACCTTTTTTTATCTCTTGTGATGAAAACTTTGTTCATGCATGGTGCGTGTGACGTACTTAAGGTATAGGGCACGAAGAATTTATCAAAATTTTATCTCTTATGATGAAAACTTTGTTCATACACATTACACACTTGAGAGATCGATATAGAAGAACTTTATCACGGCCAATAAAAATTTAAGAAATTTGCTCAAGCATGTGGTGCACTTAATGTATAGGGCACGAAGGACTTATGAAAAATTTATATCTTTTGATGAAAACTTTGTCCATACATGTTGCGCACTTGAGAGATCGATCCGGAAGAACTTTACCGTCATCCATAACAGTTTAAGAACTATGCTTGAGTGTGTGGCACACTTAAGGTATACGGCACGAAGGACTTATCAAAATTTGATCTTTCTAGCATGAAAACTTTGTTCATACATGTTGCGCACTTGAGAGATTGATCCGAAAGAACTTTACCATCATACATAACATTTAAGAACTTTTCTCAAGTGTGTGGCGCACTTAAGGTATAGGGCACGAAGGACTTATCAAATTTTCATCTCTTACAATGAAAACGTTGTTCATGCATGTTGCACACCTGGGAGATCGATCCGGGAGAACTTTACCACCATCCATAACAATTTAAGAAAACCCTAAACCCTAACTCATAGCGGAAGGTCAGAGGTGGGAAACAAGGAAACAGAGGAAATGCTTACTGGGACATAGCCTTCGGTACGAGTTGAAGGGAAGAGGTTTGATTTCTAATAAAATGAGTGGAAGAGCTGCTCGGTCAAAGGCATTCTCTCAAGTAGCAAAGGCAAGACGGAAAAGCAAGAGTGAAGGTTGCTAGGTACCGCTTCATGGTAACATCTATCGATTCCGCTATCGGGAAAGTCTGGCAAGGGAAATATCTGGCTGAGGAATTAGAGGAACTTTGGTAGCACTCGGGGACGGAATCAATCAAAGAACTTAAGAAATTGCCCATACCGACAGCAGCTCCCACTTTAGAAAAAAACCTATCTCATTAGGTGGGTATACCTGACCCTTTTTTAGCTAGTTTCGGGAAAGCGGTAAGTTAAGTAAGTCAAGCCCTTCTAAGCGAAGAATAGCGGAGAGAAATGGTAACGTAATAAGGGAAAGGGAGCTAGCTGCTTCCAGTGTGTGACGCACTTAAGATATATGGCATGAAGTACTTATCAAAATTATATCTCTTATGATGAAAACTTTATTCGTGCACGCTGCGCACTTGAGAGATCGATCCGAAAGAACTTTACCGTCATCCATAACAATTTAAGAACTTTGCTCAAGCGTGTAGGGTACTTAAAGTATAGGGAACGAAGGACTTATCAAATTTTTATCTCTAAGGATGGAAACTTTGTTCATGCACGCTGCGCACTTGGGAAATCGACCCGGAAGAACTTTACTGTCATCTATTAGAATTTTGCTCAAGCGTGTGGCATACTTAAGGTATAGGGCACGAAGGACTTATCAAAATTTTATCTCTTATGATTAAAACTTTGTTTATACACATTATGCACTTGAGAGATCAATCGGAAGAACTTTAACGTCATGCATAACAATTTAAAAACTTTGGTCAAGTGTGTGGCGCACTTAAGGTACGTGCGAACTTCTTGCATTCATTAAATTCACGATGAACATGTAGCCAAAAAAGTTGATGCCTTTTGCACGGCGCCGACCTTGGGGCCTTGTCCAATGTCCCTCCAACATTCGCAAAGGAGCTTGTTCTCATCCTTTTTGTATGCCTTCGTCCACTTGCTTTGGTGCATCTTGTTCTCATTGCCTTGGGCGGAAGCGAGGCCGGCGACGGCGTCGAGGGTCGGTGGGTCATCCATGACGAGCGGCCGGGAGCGCAAGTGAGCGTGAGTTTTTTTGGAAAGACTGGTGGGCCAGAGGAACGAGTAGGCGGGCGTCGCGCGTGTTCGTTTCTTGTCCGCGCCGTCGCAAACGAGACCCAAATTTGGCCCTAGAATGGATCACGCGGCGGACAAAAAGCGGACGCACGTCCGTTTGGGTCGGCGCGTTGGGCCGATCTTTGTATCCGTTTCGACTCAAATAGACACGTACGGATGAAATGGGTCGGCTCGTTAGAGTTGCTCTTAAATGCCTCCAGCAACATCTTAATTTTGAAGCACAGTGATGGTGCATGTGGGCGTTGACCAGTACACCAGTCACAAGGACGCTTTACATTTTAATCCATTATAACACTAAGCTCTCTAGTTTTAAAGAGTCCATATTCAACTGAGGTCTCCAATTAAAATTGGGCCATCCAATTTTGACCGAATCAACAATTTCACAAAGCTTTCTTGGAGCTTGGCACAAACTGGGTCTGGTTCTTCGGCGGCGGCGAGTACACGGGCTTTCTTGGAGCTTGGAGTAGTTAAGGCTAGTAGGCCACACACGAACTGCGTCTGGCTCACCGACGGTGACGAGTACACGGGCTCGTTGTCGTGGACGATGCGGCGGTCCTCTTCAAGGCTGATACATCTCCAATGTATCTATAATTTTTGATTGCTCCATGCTATATTATTTTCTGTTTTGGACATTATTGGGATTTATTATTCACTTTTATGTTATTTTTGGGACTAACCTATTAACCGGAGGCCTAGCCCAGAATTGCAGTTTTTTGCCTATTTCAGAGTTTCGCAGAAAAAGAATATCAAACGGAGTCCAAACGGAATGAATCCTTCGGGAACGTGATTTTCGGAACGAACATGATCCAGGAGACATGGACCCTAAGTCAAGGAAGCTTCCAGGAAGCCACGAGGTAGGGGGCGCGCCTACCCCCCCCCCCTCCTGGGCGCGCCCTCCACCCTCGTGGGCCCCATGTTGCTCCACCGACGTACTCCTTCCTCCTATATATACCTACGTACCCCCAAACGATCAGATACGGAGCCAAAAACCTAATTCCACCGCCGCAACCTTCTGTACCCACGAGATCCCATCTTGGGGCCTGTTCCGGAGCTCCGCCGGAGGGGGCATCGATCACGGAGGGCTTCTACATCAATACCATAGCCTCTCCGATGAAGTGTGAGTAGTTTACCTCAGACCTTCGGGTCCATAGTTATTAGCTAGATGGCTCTCTCTCTTTTTGGATCTCAATACAATGTTCTCCCCCTCTCTCGTGGAGATCTATTCGATGTAATCTTCTTTTGCGGTGTGTTTGTTGAGACCAATGAATTGTGGGTTTATGATCAAGTTTATCTATGAACAATATTTGAATCTTCTGAATTCTTTTATGTATGATTGGTTATCTTTGCAAGTCTCTTCGAATTATCAGTTTGGTTTGGCCTACTAGATTAATCTTTCTTGCAATGGGAGAAGTGCTTAGTTTTGGGTTCAATCTTGCGGTGTCCTTTCCCAGTGACAGTAAGGGCAGCAAGGCACGTATTGTATTGTTGCCATCAAGGACAACAAGATGGGGTTTTTTTATCATATTGCACGAATTTATCCCTCTACATCATGTCATCTTGCTTAAGGCGTTACTCTGTTCTTATGAACTTAATACTCTAGATGCATTCTGGATAGCGGTCGATGTGTGGAGTAATAGTAGTAGATGCAGGCAAGAGTCGGTCTACTTGTCTCGGACGTGATGCCTATATACATTATCATACCTAGATATTCTCATAACTATGCTCAATTCTGTCAATTGCTCAACAGTAATTTGTTCACCCATCGTAAAATACTTATGCTCTTGAGAGAAGCCACTAGTGAAACCTATGGCCCCCGGGTCTATCTTCATCATATTAATCTTCCAACACTTAGTTATTTTCGTTGCTTTTTACTTTGCTTTTATTTTACTTTGCATCTTTATCATAAAAATACCAAAAATATTATCCCATCATATCTATCTGATCTCACTCTCGTAAGTGACCGTGTAGGGATTGACAACCCCTTATCGCGTTGGTTGCGAGGATTTATTTGTTTGTGTAGGTGTGAGGGACTCGCGCGTAGCCTCCTACTGGATTGATACCTTGGTTCTCAAAAACTGAGGGAAATACTTACGCTACTTTGATGCATCACCCTTTCCTCTTCAAGGGAAAACCAACACAGTGCTCAAGAGGTAGCAAGAAGGATTTCTGGCGCCGTTGCCAGGGAGGTCCACGCAAAAGTCAACATACCAAGTTCCCATCACAAACCCTTATCTCCCACATTACATTATTTGCCATTTGCCTCTCGTTTTCCTCTCCCCCACTTCACCCTTGCCTTTTTTGTTTGTGTTTCCTTGTGCCTTCTATTTGCTTGCATCTTTGCTTGCTAAAAATCTATTGATATGGATCCACTTAAAGTGTTCTACTTGGATCATCTTCGATCCTTATGCGCTCGTGCTGAAACCCCAACTAGCCTAGTTGATGGGAAATCTTTAGATGAGCATGCTCATTTTGTGCGTCACCGTTTGTCTGAAAAAGGGAAACTCGTATGGAATCAAATAAACAAATTGTTGTGTTATGCTTGGAATCTTTGTGAAATTTGTGATATTACTTGTTGCTCTAAGAACCCTAAAAAACACCTCCCCTACCTATGTGAGTTTAATGAAAATGAAATCTTATCTTCTTATGCAAAGGGTGTTTATAGCTACTATGATATTGAACAAATTGAAGAATTTGTTACTTTTAAGGGTTCTTTTGAAGTTGCTTCTTTGCTTGAAAAGTATGATACTACTCTTTGCGAATCTTAAAATCTTGACATACTTGAATAATGCTATGAAAACTATGCTCATAATGTCAAAGAATTTATTGAAAGAATGACCGTTGCTTCTAAAGAAAATAATGATATGCACGAATCTATATATAGTTATGATTCCGATGATTTGATTGAAATATCCCTTTATGAACATGATGCTTGCTATCCTTGTGGCCATGACGCCAATATTTATGAAGATGAATTTGCTATAGTTCCTTACGTTAAACATGAGATCCTTGCTAATGCACCCATACTTGGTAGTTCCTTCGATGAAAAGCATGATTGCAATAACTTTACTATAAATTTTCTTAATATCAATTGTGCTAATAATATGCCAAACCCTAAGCTTGGGGATGCTAGTTTTGCTATGTCTACTACCTGTTGCAATGATCATGATTGGGGTGATTCTTCTTTTGATCTTGAAAATTTATTTAAGCCCCATGATGAATATGAGATTGATAATAGTGTTTGCAATAATACTGAAAGTGGGTTTGGAAGAGTGTCAACTTTAGATCCCACATATTTGGATTTTGATCAATCTTATGAATTTTTTGATAAAAGTGGGTTTGGAGAGGTCATGACTTTAGTTAATGTTAATCCCACTATTTTGCAAGAGTGTCAACTTTGCATACATGTGGATTGTGTTAAGAATATGTTTTGTGGTAGCTATATTGTTGAATTTTCTTATGATCCTACATGTAATTATTATGAGAGAGGAAAATATGGCTGTAGAAATTTTCATGTTACTAAATTGCCTCTCGTTATGTTGAGATTGCTATTGTTTCTTTCCTCTTCCTTGCATATGCTAGTTTTTGCTTGCCTTGATAAATTGTTTGTCTATAAGATGCCTATGCATAGGAAGTATGTTAGACTTAGATGTGATTTTCACGTGTTTTATGATGCTCTCTTTGTGCTTCAATTCTTGTCTTTCTTGTGAGCATCATTAAAATCTCAATGCCTAGCTAGGGGCGTTAAACGATAGCGCTTGTTGGGAGGCAACCCAATCTTATTTTTAGTTTTTTGCCTTTTGCTTCTGTTTAGGAATAAATATTTGATCTAGCCTCTGGTTAGATGTGTTTTTATGTTTTATTTAGTGTATGTGCCAAGTTAAACCTATAGGATCTTCTTGGATGATAGTTATTTGATCTTGCAGAAAAATCCAGAAACTTTCTGTTCACGAAAACAATTGCTAAAAATCACCAGAACGTGATAAAATATTGATTCAAATTTTTTCTGATCAATAAACAAATTGTCTAGGTCTTCCTATTTTTTCTGATTTTTTGGAGTTCCGGAAGTTTGCGTTAGTTACAGATTACTACAGACTGTTCTGTTTTTGACAGATTCTGTTTTTCGTGTGTTGTTTGCTTATTTTGATGAATCTATGGCTAATAAAAGAGTTTATAAACCATAGAGAAGTTGGAATACAGTAGGTTTAAAACCAATATAAATAAATAATGAGTTCATTACAGTACCTTGAAGTGGTCTTTTGTTTTCTTTCGCTAACGGAGCTCACGAGATTTTCTGCTGAGTTTTGTGTTGTGAAGTTTTCAAGTTTTGGGTGAAAGATTTGATGGATTATGGAACAAGGAGTGGCAAGAGCCTAAGCTTGTGGATGCCCATGGCACCCCCAAGATAATCTAAGGACACCAAAAAGCCAAAGCTTGGGGATGCCCCGGAAGGCATCCCCTCTTTCATCTACTTCCATCGGTAACTTTACTTGGAGCTATATTTTTATTCACCACATGATATGTGTTTTGCTTGGAGAGTCTTGTATGATTTGAGTCTTTTCTTTTTAGTTGATCACAATCATCCTTGTTTTACACACCTTTGGAGAGAGACACACATGATTCGGAAATTATTGGAATACTCTATGTGCTTCACTTATATCTTTTGAGTTATATAGTTTTGCTCTAGTACTTCACTTATATCTTTTAGAGAACGGGGGTGGATTTGTTTTATAGAAACTATTGATCTCTCATGCTTCACTTAGATTATTTTGAGAGCCTTAAATAGCATGGAAATTTGCTTTAAAAAATCCTAATATGCTAGGTATTCAAGATTAGTAAAAACTTTCTTATGAGTGTTTTGAATACTAAGAGAAGTTTGATGCTTGATGATTGTTTTGAGACATGGAGGTAGTGATATCAAAGTCATGCTAGTTGAGTAGTTGTGAATTTGAGAAATACTTGTGTTGAAGTTTGCAAGTCCCGTAGCATGCACGTATGGTAAACGTTATGTGACAAATTTGAAACATGAGGTGTTCTTTGGTTGTCCTCCTTATGAGTGGCGGTCGGGGACGAGCGATGGTCTTTTCCTACCAATCTATCCCCCTAGGAGCATGCGTGTAGTGCTTGGTTTTTGATGACTTGTAGATTTTTGCAATAAGTATGTGAGTTCTTTATGACTAATGTTGAGTCCATGGATTATACGCACTCTCACCTTTCCATCATTGCTAGCCTCTTCGGTACCATGCATTGCCCTTTCTCACATTGAGAGTTGGTGCAAACTTCGCCGGTGCATCCAAACCCCGTGATATGATACGCTCTTTCACACATAAACCTCCTTATATCTTCCTCAAAACAGCCACCATACCTACCTATTATGGCATTTCCATAGCCATTCCGAGATATATTGCCATGCAACTTTCCACCATTCCATTTATCATGACACAATCATTATTGTCATATTGCTTAGCATGATCATGTAGTTGACATAGTATTTGTGGCAAAGCCACCGTTCATAATTCTTTCATACATGTCACTCTTGGTTCATTGCATATCCCGGTACACCGCCGGAGGCATTCATATAGAGTCATACTTTGTTCTAGTATTGAGTTGTAATCATTGAGTTGTAAATAAATAGAAGTGTGATGATCAAAATTTTCTAGAGCATTGTCCCAAGTGAGGAATAAAAAAAGAGATACAGGCCAAAAAAAGAGAAGGCCCAAAAAAAATGAGAGAAAAAGAGAGAAGGGACAATGTTACTATCCTTTACCACACTTGTGCTTCAAAGTAGCACCATAATCTTCATGATAGAGAGTCTCTTGTTTTGTCACTTTCATATACTAGTGGGAATTTTTCATTATACAACTTGGCTTGTATATTCCAACAATGGGCCTCCTCAAGTGCCCTAGGTCTTCGTGAGCAAGCAAGTTGGATGCACACCCACTTAGTTTCTTTTGTTGAGCTTTCATATATTTATAGCTCTAGTGCATCTGTTGCATGGCAACCCCTACTCCTTGCATTAACATCAATCGATGGGCATCTCCATAGCTCATTTGTTAGCCTCGTTGATGTGAGACTTTCTCCTTTGTCTTCCCCACATAACCCCCATCATCATATTCTATTCCACCCATAGTGCTCACGCTCATGTATTGCGTGAAGGTTGAAAAAGTTTGAGATTACTAAAGTATGAAACAATTGCTTGGCTTGTCATCGGGGTTGTGCATGATGAGAGCATTCTTGTGTGACAAAGATGGAGCATGACTAAACTATTGATTTTGTAGGGATGAACTTTCTTTGGCCATGTTATTTTGAGAGGACATAATTTCTTAGTTAGTATGCTTGAAGTATTATTATTTTTATGTCAATATGAACTTTTATCTTGAATCTTTCGGATCTGAATATTCATACCACAATTAAGAAGAGTTACATTGAAATTATGCCAACTAGCATTCCACATCAAAAATTCTGTTTTTATCATTTACCTACTCGAGGACGAGCAGGAATTAAGCTTGGGGATGCTTGATACGTCTCCAACGTATCTATAATTTTTGATTGCTCCATGCTATATTATATTCTGTTTTGCACATTAGTGGGCTTTATTATTCACTTTTATGTTATTTTTGGGACTAACCTATTAACCGGAGGCCCAGCCCAGAATTTATGTTTTTTGCCTATTTCAGAGTTTCACAGAAAAAGAATATCAAACGGAGTCCAAATGGAATGAAACCTTCGGGAATATGATTTTCGGAACGAACATGATCCAGGAGACTTGGACCCTAAGTCAAGGAAGCTTCCAGGAAGCCACGAGGTAGGGGGGCGCGCCTACCCCCCTCGGCGCGCCCTCCACCCTAGAGGGCCCCACGTTGCTCCACTGACGTACTCCTTCCTCCTATATATACCTACGTACCCCCAAACGATCAGATACGGAGCCAAAAACCTAATTCCGCCGCCGCAACCTTCTGTACCCACGAGATCCCATCTTGGGGCCTGTTCCGGAGCTCCGCCGGAGGGGGCATCGATCACGGAGGGCTTCTACATCAACACCATAGCCTCTCCGATGAAGTGTGAGTAGTTTACCTCAGACCTTCGGGTCCATAGTTATTAGCTAGATGGCTTTCTCTCTCTTTTTGGATCTCCATACAATGTTCTCCTCCTCTCTCGTGGAGATCTATTAGATGTAATCTTCTTTTGCGATGTGTTTGTTGAGACCGATGAATTGTGGGTTTATGATCAAGTTTATCTATGAACAATATTTGAATCTTCTGAATTCTTTTATGTATGATTGGTTATCTTTGCAAGTCTCTTCGAATTATCAGTTTGGTTTGGCCTACTAGATTGATCTTTCTTGCATTGGGAGAAGTGCTTAGCTTTGGGTTCAATCTTGCGGTGTCCTTTCCCAGTGACAGTAGGGGCAGCAAGGCACGTATTGTATTGTTGCCATCGAGGATAACAAGATGGGGGTTTTATCATATTGCACGAATTTATCCCTCTACATCATGTCATCTTGCTTAAGGCATTACTCTGTTCTTATGAACTTAATACTCTAGATGCATGCTGGATAGTGGTCGATGTGTGGAGTAATAGTAGTAGATGCAGGCAGGAGTCGGTCTACTTGTCTCGGACGTGATGCCTATATACATGATCATACCTAGATATTCTCATAACTATGCTCAATTCTGTCAATTGCTCAACAGTAATTTGTTCACCCACCGTAAAATACTTATGCTCTTGAGAGAAGCCACTAGTGAAACCTATGGCCCCAGGGTCTATCTTCGTCATATTAATCTTCCAACACTTAGTTATTTCCATTGCTTTTTACTTTGCTTTTATTTTACTTTGCATGTTTATCATAAAAATACCAAAGATATTATCCTATCATATCTATCAGATCTCACTCTCGTAAGTGACCGTGTAGGGATTGACAACCCCTTATCGCGTTGGTTGCGACGATTTATTTGTTTGTGTAGGTGCGAGGGACTCGCGCGTAGCCTCCTACTGGATTGATACCTTGGTTCTCAAAAACTGAGGGAAATACTTACGCTACTTTGCTGCATCACCCTTTCCTCTTCAAGGAAAAACCAACGCAGTGCTCAAGAGGTAGCAAAGGCCGACGACGGTCACAACCAGCGTGTAAGCCGACTTTGACGGCTAACTTGCATGGCTCATAGCAATAAATTATGGTTCTTGTTCTGAGCTGCTTTATTAAATGACGAAGGACATGTATGCACTGCTATACTATACGCGTTGGTCCGGTGTTCATACATGTAGTGCACTTGAGAGATTGAACTGGAAGAACTTTACCATCATCCATAACAATTTAAGAACTTAGCTCAAGCGTGTGGCGCACTTAAGGTATATGACGCGAAGGTATAGGGCACGAATGACTTATCAAAATTTTATCTCTTATGATGAATGCTCCATTCATACATGTTGTGCACTTGAGAGAACGATCTGGAAGAACTTTACCATCATCCCTGACAATGTAAGAACTTTGCTCAAGCGCGCGGCGCACTTAAGGTATAGGGCACGAAGGACTTGAGAGATCGATCCGGAAGAACTTTACCATTATCCATAACAATTTAAGAACTTTGCTCAAGCGTGCGGCACACTTAAGGCATAGGGCACAGAGGACTTGTCAAAAAATTTCCTATTATGATGAATACTTTGTTCATGAATGTTGTGCACTTGAGAGATCGATCCGGAAGAACTTTACCGCCACCCATAACAACTTAAGAAATTTGTTGCAAGCGTGTGGCGCACTTAAGGTATAGGGCACGAAGGACTTATCAAAATTTTATCTCTTAGGAAGAAAACTTTGTTCATGCACGATGCGCACTTGAGAGATCGATCCGGAAGTACTTTACCGTCATCCATAACAATTTATGAACTTTTGCTCAAGCGTGTGGTGCACTTAAGGTATATGACGCGAAGGACTTATCAATTTTTTTATCTTTTAGGATGAAAACTTTGTTCATGCATGCTGCACACTTGAGAGATCAATCCAGAAGAACTTTACCGTCATCCATAACAATTCCATATGTCAACTACAACTAGTTCGTAATGCATCATTTCTCATGGATGTTTTAAAGGCTTCGTTGCAGCATTCCATATGACTATTGGGTACTTGATTCAATTGTGCACTTTACTAACATTTATCGGGTACTTGATCCAACGAGATGAAAGGACTTAGACAAGTTACATATATTGGACACTTTGATCTAGCATTCAAGTGGGCCTTTGATTACGTGGGCCTGATATTTAATTAATCAAACACAATGGAATCAAGCACTCGGTATACATGATATTTATTGAACACTTTGTTTTCGGGTGCGGTGTACTTAAGCTACGAACACGATGCACTTTCTTTCCCTTTACCCGATACTTAGGGTATCGAGCCAGAAGGACTTTTGTCTAGTTTCCCACACTAAAGACTGGGTTCTAGACATAAAACTTAACGTGACCGGTACTTAGTCCTTGAATGCGAAGGACTTTGGAATTTTGTGAACCACACATGATTCTTACCCTAATACTCGATTTATATGTTATTAGTTTTCCATTTCAACCTTTGTAGGACTTTAGTATGAAGAACTTTGATGTTAGATTGATCGGTAAGTTCTTTCAATGGGAATCTTGGGAAACCAACCTTACAATTATTGTGATATGGTCATCACCGAAACTACTCTACACACGACACGCTATGCATGATTTGTGAACGATGCCATATTTCAACGGTGCTGATATGTAAAACAATGCGATCTAATGGATGCTTTTATCCATCGGGCGGAAATCGTGCATGGATCGATCGTCCGTGTAGCACTGCTTGTCATCACTAGACACTATGTATCGTATAACCATCGATTTGCACTTTATATCCTGGCTTGAGGTCCTCTCATGGTCGACCGCGAAGAACTTTAAAGACAGTGGACATGTGTAACCGAAGGTGGGCCTCTTGCACTCGAGCACGGAGAAATTTTATGTTATATTGATCGGTAAGTTTGTTCAATGGGGATCTTGGGAAACCAACCTATGATTATTCTGATATGGTCATCACTAGACACTATGTCCTGCATAACCATCGATGCACACTTTATATCCCCAGCCGCGGTCCTCTTATAGTCGGTGGTGAAGAACTTTAGAGACAGTGGACATGTGTGCCTGAAGGCAGGCCTCTTGCACTCGAGCACGGAGAACTTTTACGTTATATTGATCGGTAAGTTTTTTCATTCGGGGTCTTGAGTAACCAACCTTACAATTCTTGTGATATGGTCATCACTAGACACTGCGTTCCACATATAACCCTCGATGTGCACTTTATATTCTCGGTTGCGGACCTCGTGTCGTCTACTCCGTAGACCTGTAGAGAAGAATTGACATATAATTAAAAAAAACTCTTAACAGAACCATAACGTTCATTTGTACTGTTTCCATAATGTTCAAAATATTTTTTGTGTTATACAAAATATTATACATCCTTCAAAACTTCAAAATGTTTTATTTACATCAATAGATTCATTTGTATTTTTTTTCACAATGTTCTAGAATTTCAGAAATTATGTGCTTATTTTTCAAAAATCCGACCTCCATTTAGATGGGGTCCCAAAGCACGTACAACTCAAGGAGTACTTGTCGTGTAGAGACCTCCTATACGCCGCTTGCTGCGGCAAAGTGCCAACGCTTCGCACAGGGCACCGCAAACCTGGGCCGGCCCATTTCCGGTGGCACCATCCGAGATGAAAAAACGCAAAAACGTGAATCGATCTTGCGATCATGTGGTCGATGGCGTGAATGCTTACCACTGCGACAGTCAACTTCTCATGATAGAATTGAAGAGCCATACTTAAAAGAGCATACAACAACGGCAGGGATCGTACATATACCCTACTGCAAGTGAGCAACGCTAATAGGCACCATAATTCCTGGGATTTCGTGCATAAAAATGGCAGTCCGCCTTATAAGCCGAAACAGATTTAAAGTTATTTTAAAGTTTTGAACGTGATTTTATTTTTTGAAAAATATAATATGTTTCAAAACACAAACATTTTCCTATTTCACAGGAATAAAATAAACATGAAACAATTTCGGGAATCTCAAAAAAAAATTCGAAAAAAAGGAACAACATGAAAACAATATTCTTTTTCTGAAATCAAGAAGAATTTCTTGAAAATGCAAAATATTTTCTGAAACACAGGAACAAAAACCTGAAAGCGCGAACATTTTTGAAACACATGACCATTTTGATGATGTGAACAAATTTGGAAAGCCCGAACATTTTTTGGAAATTCCCATTTTTTAATTGGTGAACAAAAGTTAATAAATGTGAACATTTTGCGAAATTCGCCAAACATTTTTTGAATTTGCGTACAAAATTTAAAAACAGGAGCATTTCTTGAATTTGTGAACAAATTTTGGAACCAGAACAATTTTTGAAAACGTGATATTTTTTAATTGGTAAACAAAAATTAAAAAGAGTAACAATTCTTGAAAATTCAGAACAAAATTTTGAAACAGAGAACAATTTGAATAACCCGAAATTTTTTGTAAATGCTATTGTTTAGTATACATGAACAAAAATATAGGAAATGAAGGCATTTTTCTATAGCTTCGAACATTTTTCTAAAACACGAACATTTTTCTTTTGAAACGCGAACAATTTCTGATACTTCAAACAATTTCTGAAACACGATCAATTTTTCAAATTGTGAACGTATTTTGAAAACAATACGATTTCTTGAAATTCCAAAAATTATTTGAAATTTTGGAAATCCCTGAACATTTTTTCAAACACATTTTTTTTAAATCATGAACTAAATTTTGAGAATGAGAACAATTGTTGAAATATGAACATTGTTCAAAATAGTGAACAAATTTTGAAAGCAAGAACAAATTTTGAAATTGCTGAACATTTTTTTAAACACGAACTTTTTTTATAATTGTGTACAAATTTTGAACACGCGAACATTTTTTGAAATTTGGAACAGAATGTTTGAAAATTTCAAACAAAATAAACAGGAAAAACAAAAACAAAAAAAAGAGGAAAAGAAAAAGAAAAACTAAAACGAAAAAGAAAAAGAAACACGAACAGAAAAAGAAAAAAAGAAACAGACAAAACAAGAAAATAAAAAAAGAAAATAGAATAACCGGTCCAGGAACCTTCTAGAAGGTTTCCAAAACCGATAAAAAACCGCTGGGAATCCTCTAGAAGATTCCTAAAACCGAAACCTCGTACGTACTACGGATGGGCCGGCCCAATTCTTCGCTCGTTCGCCCAGTCTGTGCGTTTGCTCGACAGTTTGACGCAACATGCGTCAAATAGGGAATTCCTTTCGTGTACGTGAAGTAATAATGAACATTACTCGCAAAAAAAAGTAATAATAGCGTATTTTTCAAAAATAGAGTTTTTGTTCATCTCGGCGTGCAAAACTTATGTGGCGCTTTGCATTGTCGATGTCTCCAAATTTCCAGTCCAAACCAATGTACAATTTCTTTTATGTTTTTGAATTAGTTGTACATGGTGTCAGTGGTTCTTTTGGACTAACTAGTAAGCATTTTTTATTACCTGAAACAGAATACTCCAAAGCTTGCTGATCTAATCTGAAGAGTACAAAGTAGAACTTTGTTCTCGTACTTCAAAGAACCATTTAGCACCTGTGTTTTAAATCTAGGCCATATCACATTGCACGGGCTCCATAAAATTTGCACAGTTCGCGGATAAATTAATATTACCAGTCCATACAGTGAGCAGATAAATTAGTATACTAGTACTCCCTTCGTTTCATAATATAGTGCCTATAGATTTTTTGAAAAGTCAAATCTCACCAACTTTAACCAAGTTTGTGGAGAAAAATATTCACATCTAGAGTGCGAAACATATATCAGTAGATTCATCATAAGATGTAGTTTCACATTATATATTTTTAGTATTGTAGATATAAATATTTTTCTATACAAACTTGGTCAAAGTTTGCAAAGTTTGACTTATCAAAAAGTCTATAGATACTACGAGTAGTACTAAGCTCTGACACATAATAAAAGAAGGGCCGAGGGATAGATGCACGTGAAGGACCTGACAACAGCATAGACCTGATCCCACCGCCTGTCCTGGAATACAGCTCCATATACTCGCTGCCGAAAATCATGGGAGAGTTGGAATACTCTGCGGTGCTGACAACACAGGGGGCCTTGTTGATTTGACGTCGCGTGGATGTGCGACTCAGATATCCGCTGTGAATGGAACGCGCTGGTAAAAAACACCTCGTACCGTGTTTCTAATGCATTGCCTCCTCGTCTCCACTGTGCGCAAACAGACAGACAGACAAGACAGAGTAGCCAGCGTGCCTGCTGGGGTCGATGGTCCACGTTGCGCTCTGCCTGCTGGTGATGGATGCGTGGAAGATGGTCCAGGCGGTGCCACCGAACAGATCGAATGTGCAAGCATGCACCCGCTCCTCGCTCGCTAGCGTCCGTGCGTGTATATACGGACACCACAACACCGACGACCGGCCAACTCTCGCTCGCACTACCCTCCACCTCCAGTCCAATCTCGCTCGCAGTCACAGAGCCCCCGGCGACATGTCCACCACCGGCGCCGCCACATCTACGGCAGGCGACGACCGCCGCCGAGCGCTCCAGGCGTTCGACGACACCAAGGCGGGCGTCAAGGGCCTGGTCGACGCGGGCGTCACCGCCGTCCCCGCCATCTTTCACCACCCGCCGGACTCCCTCCCCCTTGACGCGCCTCCTCAGCCACACCACGAGCACCGGTTCACCATCCCGGTCATCGACCTCGCGGGCCTCGGGACGCCGTCGGGGCGAGCCTCCGTGGTCGGAGCGGTGAGGGAAGCCGCGGAGACGGTTGGCTTCTTCCAGGTGGTGAACCATGGCGTGCCGGAGGCGGCCATGTCGGAGATGCTCGCGGCGGTGCGGCACTTCAACGAGGAGCCCGCAGATGCCAGGGCGCCGTACTACAGCCGGGACCACGGCCGGCGCGTCAGGTACACGAGCAACTTCGACCTGTTCCAGTCGCCGGCGGCCAACTGGCGCGACAGCATTTACATTGACATGGCGCCGGAGCCGCCGGCGCCCCAGGAGATCCCGTCGGCGCTCCGCGGTGTCGCGGAGGAGTACGCGCGGCTGGCGCGGCGGCTGTACCGCGAGCTGCTGGAACTGCTGTCGGAGGCGCTGGCGCTCCGCCCCGGGCACCTTGAGGAGGACGCCGCGTGCCTCGACGGGCTCAACCTTGCGGCACACTACTACCCGGCGTGCCCGGAGCCTCACCTGACCGTGGGCACCACCCGACACTCCGACCCCAGCTTCCTCACCGTGCTCCTCCAGGACGACATCGGCGGCCTCCAGGTGCTCGTCGACAACCTCGAGGAGGAGGGCAAGTCTTCTGTCTGGGTGGATGTGCCGGCGGTGGCGGGGGCGCTGGTGGTGAACGTCGGCGACTACCTGCAGCTCGTGTCCAACGACAGGTTCAAGAGCGTGGAGCACCGCGTGGTGGCCAACGGCGCGGGTCCCCGGGTGTCGGTGGCATGCTTCTTCAGGACGTACGGCGCCGCCGCATCCACGAGGGTGCTGCAGCCGATCGTCGCCGGCGGAGACCGCGCGAGGTACAAGAGCGCGACGGTGGAGGAGCTTCTCCGGCACTACAGGGCCAAGGGCCTGGACGGCACCTCCGCGCTCGACCACTTCAGGCTCTGAATGGAGCGCAGATGGTGTATCTTCAGTTTACCTCTTCTCGTGTTTAAGTGTGGAATTGTGGACGCCTTCGTGGATTAATTGGACATTCAATCATGGATTTGTTAATTTTCTCGTCAATTGTTACTAGCCATGGATTTGTTAACGAACTGATTAGAGTTATTATTCAGTGAGTATGTATTTGCTTCGAGAGCACCTATGCGTCAGTCGCTATGAAACTATTCAGTTTATCGATTTCCCACTTTCAGTTTCACCTGTGGCCACTGGAAGCCGCCGCCTCCCCCGTGCTGCCGCTGCTCTGACCAGCCCTTTAAACCTCCCCGCATAAAATTTTCTCCGGCGAGTTAGCAGTTTAGCACCCCTTAACCGACCCTGTTAACCTCTGACTCTCCTCCACCGGCGATGCCACTCCCGCGTCGTCCCGGGCTCCCAGTAATGCAGCTGCATGCCGCCGGCCATGCACACCCATATTTACATATTATTTTTATAAAAAAGAAAATGCACTAAAAATCAAAACACAAAAAGTAAAATGACAAAAAAAAAAGAAGTGACCAAACAAAAAAGCGAGAACAGAAAAAATTGTGCTAAGTCAGAAAATTTTAGTTTATTCTCGATGAGAGCTAGCCACAATCATGAACCAATCTTGAAATTTAAGAGACTTAGAAAAGGTCTTAAAATCTAGAGCAAGCATTTATCCAATCTTGCTGGTAATATTCAGTCTACTAATGCTGCCATCTTGATGTGGGATATTTTTGAGGAATACAGGGCATTAACTGTGGCGGAGAAAAATGGAAGAGATTTGCTCAAAGAACATCTACTCATTCTTCTTTCTTTCCAGAGAATCTATTGGAAGCAAAGAGCAACAATCAAATGGGTTAAATTTGGGGATGAGAATTCAAAAAAAAATTCAAGCCAAAGCTACAATCAAATACAGAAATAATTACATTCATTTGCTTCAAGATGAACAAGGCAATGAACATAATGAGCATCATTCAAAGGCAGCCATTCTTTGGAAATCATTTAAAGAGAGACTTGGCCAATCTTCTAGAACTAATGATCCCCTCAATATTATTTCTCTCATCAAAAGGGTGGATGGTCTGAGTGATTTGGAAATGCCTTTCTCTAAAAATGAAATTGATGAAGTAGTGAAGCATCTGCCAAATGATAAAGCACCAGGGCATGATGGTTTTAATGGGGATTTCATAAAAGCTTGCTGGGATATAATTGCTGAAGATTTCTATAAGCTTATTGAGGATTCTTATGAAGGGAATATTTCACTTCAAAGTATTAACTCTTCATACATCACTCTCATCCCCAAGAAAGATAATCCTACCAGTCCAAATGATTTCAGACCAATCTCTCTGCTGAATTGCACAATCAAAATCATTACAAAACTATTGGCCAACAGATTGCAAGGAATTATTTTGAAAATTATGCATGTGAATCAATATGGTTTCCTCAAAAAAAAAGAACAATACAAGACTGTCTGGGCTGGGCTTTTGAATATTTGCACATGTGTCAACAATCCAAAAACCCCACAGTGGTAATTAAGTTGGACTTTGCCCAGGCTTTTGACTTAATTGAGCATGATGCTATTATTGCCCTCATCAAAGCTAGAGGATTTGGGGACAGATGGATCAATTGGATCAATATGATTCTATCATCTGCTTCTTCTGCTGTATTGCTTAATGGTGTGCCAGGAAAGGTGTTCCATTGTAAAAGAGGAGTAAGACAAGGAGATCCTTTGTCTCCCCTCCTCTTTGTTTTGGTGGCAGATCTTCTGCAATCTATTATGAATGAGGCCACTCAACATAACATTATTTCAGCCCCACTCAGCAGTCAGGCATGCCCTCAGTTTCATGTGGTCCAATATGCAGATGATACACTGCTAATTCTTCCTGCAATCCCAGCTCAGATCTCTCAAATTCAAAACTTAATCAGCCACTACTCAGCTTTCACAGGGCTTAAAGTTAATTATGAGAAATCCATGCTGGTCCCCATCAATGTTTCTGAGCAGGTTATCCACATTCTAATGAGAATATTATGGTGCTCAAGGGGATCATTCCCTTTCACATATTTGGGGCTTCCATTAAGCACTGGCAGGCTCAGAATTGAGGACTTTCATCCAATCATGCAACGAATTGAAAGAAAACTGACAGGTTGCTCCACCATGCTTTCCAATGATGGCAGAATTCTTCTGATCAAATCTGTTTTCTCAGCTCTCCCAACCTTCTTCATGTGCACTTTAGCACTGCCTCAAGGTGTTCTTGATCAGATCAACAAGTATCCCAGAAAAAAAATTGGAGGAAGTTTGGGATGGAAGACAGAGGTACTGCCCTAATTGCATGGTCCAATGTATGTAAGCCCAAGAAGCAAGAAGGTCTAGGCATTCTGGACACTGGCACCCACAATAAAGCCCTTCTCATGAATAATATTTTCAAGTTTCTGAACAAAGAAGAGATTCCTTGGATTAAACTGATCTGCGAAAAATATTACAGCTTGAACTTGCCTCTGGGGAAAATGGAAGGATCTTCATGGTGGAAGGCTCATCTAGCACTTTGGCCTAAATTCAAACAAGCTAGCACATGTAAAGTTTCTTCAGGAACTTCTGCCCTGTTCTGGAGGGATAACTGGGCAAGAGAACCCATTCAAGACAAATTTCCAGAACTCCACTCATTTGCAATAGATGACTCCATCTCAGTGCACAATTTCAGTATACTTAATGACCTTACAGGGCATTTTCACTTGCCAATGTCAACCATTGCATATGAGCAGTACAATCTTTTGCAAGAAATTCTCCCACAACTTGATGATAGTGGCAAAGATACATGGACTACCAATGGTTTAGCCAACAAATACTCATCCATGAGGATGTACAATAAACTGATGGGAGATGAGGAAGGACATCCATTCTTTAAAATGATTTGGTCTTCCTCTAGCAGGCTCAAGCATAAAATTTTCATCTGGTTGATGGCACACTGCAGAATCAATACTAGGTCCCTGCTACAACGAAAGGGCATGCATCTTGATGATGCATCCTGTCCAAACTGTAATCAGAGGGCTGAAGAAACACCAATGCACCTATTCTGGGATTGCCAATTTGCTCAAGACTGCTGGCATACCATTATTCCAGGGAGAAAAAGAGGGACTTCAATATACGAAGACATAAACCTAGCAAAAGCTCATCTTCCCAAACACTTTGCCTCAGAGATAGTCATGTTGGGCAGCTGGAACATTTGGAAGCAACGCAATGATAAAATCTTCAGACAGCAACAACAGTCCGTGCAAGCTTGGCGATTCTACTTCAAGAAGGATCTCAAACTTCTCCGTTTCAAAGTGAAAGAAAAGTACTTCCAAGAGCTTTCGGACTGGATCAGTTGCAACTTGTAATATAATGTTCATGTTTCCTAAAGCTGGTATTGGCTAGGCCCTTGGGTCTTCATGTAACTTGTAATTTGTAACTTCTTATTTTTAATATAATTATACCATAGAACTATTGTTCTACGGTTTTCGGTTCAAAAAAAAAAATCATGAACCAAAGTTAACAAAACACCGCTAGATTTGATGGTATGAGATACAATAACGATAATCCACTTCTGAGCCCAGACATTTGCACCTGCACTGAAGCAAAAAAATCAAAATCAATACTAGAAAATTAAAAAAATCAATTTTTTTGCATGATGGATAATTTGATGCGTGAGGTCCGCTTCACTTTTTAAATCATTTGGACATATGAGAAGCTCTTGAAAAAAAAATACAACTTCAGGGTCTGTAAAAAAGTTACTGTTCATGCGCCTGTTCTCACCTGATTTGTCTTTTTTGCTGAGAGCTACGCAGATGTTTAAATGACCTGCTTTTTATGATTGTTTTACTGAAAGGGCGCAGACGAGTCTGAACACCGAAACGCTGCACTTGCCTTTTCCATTATATAGTACACATGGCTCCTTCTACTGACACAACATTGCAAAAAGTAGTGCACCGTATAACATCAGTTCTTTGGGTGAACTGAACCACAAGTTCCACCTTATTAACATGATGAGATGGCGAAACTAAAATCCTCCATCTGCGTGACTGATCCACTCTATCCATCCTTTTATCTCTGCATCATGTTACCTCACATGCATTCAGTAAAGACGTATATATCTCCAGCTAGAACTATGCAAAACTTCCATGCCACAAAAACTTGCACTAGCACAGACAGATCATTCATCTCACACGGCAACAGCCCGTTTCGGCAGTGGGTGACAATGAGCCGCGAGCCTGGACGCCATTCTCCTCCTGAAGAGCAGGTAAAGCGCCAGCAGCAGGAAAAACACGACCAGCAGATACAGACAGAGGTAAGCGGCATCTTTAGCCGATTCCGTATAAGTTAACAGAGTAAAACCCTTAGTGGAGTATATATATATATACTTCACTAATTTTTTGCCGTTTCTAGCCGATCCCATAAACTTAACGGAATAAAATTCAATTTGATCAAATTCAAAGCAATTTGAACAGAATGTAGCATGCAATCAAACATAAACATAGATAGTTTTGCACAACCGAATATAAAACATAAATCTAAACTAAACTAAGCTTAACTAAACTAAGTCGACCTAATTCTTCCTCGTCAGGTATGGTGTGCCGTGATTTGGGTCCAGGCCGGTGTTGTCGTCTTCCTCGTCGGGGAAGACACTCATCCACTCGTCGACGTCAATCCTCGTCCTCGCCGCCCACCTCTCTGCCCACCACGCCGCCGTCCTCGCCGCCTTCAACCTCGTCGGAGGAGGAGATAGCGATAACCTCGCCGCTGGCGTCGGCAAAGATCATCCGCTCCGCTTCCATGAGTTCCGGGTGCTGCCGGCGGAGCTCTTGCATATAGGCCTCGACAGTCTCCACAGCCTCGAGGCGCTCCCTCGCCTCGCGGTCCTCCCGTGCCATAGCCGAGCTGACCACCCCTGGCTCTGCCGGGACGAGGTGGACCGGAGTCATGCCGAAGGGGAAGTTGAGTCGGGACGCCGCGCCGTGGTAGCGGACCTGCCAGCGGTCGTACTCAATGGTCGCGATCTCGGACGTATGGAAGCTCCCGAGCCACCGCCGGGTGTGGGTCTCCTGATCCGTGATTTTGAACACCCACGTCCCCTACCACCGCTGCTGGACCCCGAGGTAGATCCTCGTCGGTGGCGGGGGGAGGGAGGACGGGGAAGTCCTCAAACCGGCATAGGGGCGCAGCGGCGGGCGGATCAGGCGAGCGACAATGGAGGCTGGATGAAGTGCCCGTGGAGGACGACCCACGCCCGTTGCGGCGCGGATGCATGCGGCGGATCGGCGGCGGGGACCGGCGGCCACCACGTCCGGCCATCGGAGAGGCGGGGGAGGGCGAGGGGTGCGCCGGCGGCGGTGCAGAGGGGAGAAGAGGAGGCAAGCAGAAGAGAGCCGGACACTACTAGGGAAAACCCTAGCAGTAGCGCGGGTATTTTGCCTATCAGTAGTGCGGAACGACGCACTACTGATAAGGCGCTACAGCTAACGTGTAGCAGTAGCGCATGTGGACCCACGCTACTGCTATACATAGTTAGCAGTAGCGCGCTTTGGTGCAGAGCGCTGCTGCGAATATCTACAACGCTTTTTAGCAGCAAGCGCTACTGGTAAGGGAGCGCTACTGCTAACTTTGTTCCCCTCACTACTGCTAGTTTTATTAGTTTCTGTTTTTTCTGCATATTTGTTTTGTATTTGAATAGGCTTTATACAATAATCTTTAGCATATCATACACATACATATGTAATCATAGCATATACATACAAATAGTCTCATCAAATCATGTCATCATCATAATCATCATCCAACACAGAGTGGTCTCTCGTCATCATCTCGAAAATAGCGATACAAGTCTCGATTACTTGCAACTATATCGTCATCCATCTAAACAATGATATACGCGAGAAGAGCTATCACTTTGAGTGAGAGCGAAACTATGTAGCACATGAGTTCATATCCCTCTCTCGCATTAGCGTGAACCTAAACTAACTACCGCCTGTCGCTCGGAAACCAGAAACCGGTACACCTGGGCCTGACACTCCGGCCACTCGTCGTATATATACTCCTGGCGTAGCACTTCTTCGCCATCGATGATCTATGCACCTGCATAGTCACATGAGTCGATGATATGCAACATATATAGTTGAGCAACAGAAAGAGACAGACTTGGCAAAAATATAAGCAACATATCATAAGCATAAATAACAAAGTTGATCGTACCCAAAATGCCCTATTAGAGTAATCGTCGCTAGTCGAGGAGGACGGTTTAATTACATCACAAATAAAGTTTCGTCGTGCATAACTCAAAGTTTCGTCATACAGAAAGTATGGACTAAACGGACACATGGTCATATATCGACAATCACTCCAACATGTAGTGCCATCCATCCAAGTCAGGGAGATAGTCCCCGAGCCTAGTGAAAGGCTTCAGGTCGAGACGCTGAGCGGCTACCCGTGTTCGGACGTCTTCCCGCGACATTTGTCCTTCTTCGTAGAACATCCCTGTTTTTCTGACGACCTCCTTCATGATGATTTGGGCAAGTTCGCGCTGGATGTGATAGAACTCAGCTCGAAGTCGATGATCCTCGATATCTCCTAAGGTCTTTGCCCATTGCAAAATATGGGCATCGCCGGATCTAGCTGACATGCGAAGGTTCTGGTGATCCCGTCTATACTCCAGCATGTGGTATAGGACATAGAATCCATCATTAAGAGAATCACTCGGTTGCTGGATGCAGCAGAAGTCGGTCTTATGGCCGAAGGCGAGCCTGTCGTCCCTTCTCTTCTTGTCCTTGACCTCTCCACCCCGTGCGTCATAGTAAAACATGGCACTGTCGAGAACAGACTTGATGTGGGTGTAATCATTTTTGTTAATGTTCTTCGACGAGTCCAAGTAAAGAGCATGGGAGTATCAGGGGTAGAGGATGATGAGGACGGCGCGCCCGCCACTGCGCAAAATAAGTACACCTCAAATTAATTAGCCTCCAACGTGCAAATGAATGATTGAAATCGAAGGAAGGATATCCGCGCGGATGACGTACAGGGGATGATGAGGCACGAGAATCGCCTCCTTGTCCTTATTGGCGAGCATGAATTTGACGATGTATTCCCTCGCGTATTCACGGTGCTTTGCGCAGACTCCCGAGAAGCCCTCGTGCATGAAGTACGGGTCAGCGACACAGATATGAGGTATCTGCTCAACCCCGATGAGGTAGTTCATGTGCAAGGCATAAAGGCGGACAAACGTAAAATCCAGCTTCTTCAAGTGAAACATGTCGAAGATGTAATCGAATCGAAGGAAGAACTTCTCCGCGGAGAATGTGTTGACGTACGACAATTGCTGCGGCACGTTAACCATGTAGAGTGGGTATCCTAGATTTTTTGAGGCGATGAGGCCTTTCTCTATCCGCAGCACATCGTCATGAAGTCTCCTTAAATCGCCGAATCTGGCCCCTAGCGCTGCTTCAGGTAGGATTGGTTGACCGGGGATATGCCATTTTGCCACATCAGGGATATCTATATGGTCTTGAACCCGAGGCTGCTGAGGCGGCTGGATCATAGAATCAGCTTTTTTGCCTTTCCTCGATCTCTTCCTAGACTTCTTTACTACCGGAAGGTTGTCCATAATACGTTCAGACTCCGTAGACGGCAATTCAAGCACTGACTCATGACGCTCAAACCCTAAGTAGGCGTCTGTATTGACATACCGTGGCGACGTCATCAGCGACTAATGGAGCCTCTTCCTCACCCCGTCCGCTATCACCCAGCCCGACACCCGACGCTAATTGGGTAGGTGGGGTGTTGATGTTCATACCTTGCTGAGGCTGCGTGCTCGTGGGTGTGCTCCCGGCCACCTCCAGACGAAGCAGACTCTTTGGCCACAACAGGACCCACCCATTGCAACAATCACCAAGCTGCCCCGGGGTCTCGTCGTCATCCCCCACTGGTATCAGAGGAGCCAAATTCTTGTGGCCCGGTTTGACACTGGCCACGGAAACCTTGAAGACGTTAGGAGGGATCGGCCGGCTGTGGAACAATGGTTCCTTCGGGTTCATTATCGTCGCCTTCCTCACGTCCACCTTCTGGTCGCCGATGGTGTACAATATGGTGCACGGGGTTTCGTCGGCCTGCAAAGAAAAGTCTGCGACGTGAGACATCCGAAAGGCAACGAAAACGGGAGATTATACATTTATTGAAGGGGGCCGGTGTGACAGATACCGTGAGGGCGTCGAGCTCAGCCAAAGACGAAGCACCGCCGAGCACGTCCGGTGCGGGCGTCGGTGCCGGAGCAGGTGCGGGAGCCGGTGCGGGAGCAGGTGCAGTTGCAGGTGCTGGCACTAGTGCAGAACAGGCCTTTATCACCGGTTCGTAAGGGCCTTTAGTGCCGGTTCTTCAACCGGCACTATGGAGTGGAGACTAAAGGCCCCCCCTTTAGTACCGGTTCGGCACGAACCGGCGCTAAAGTGCCACCACGTGGCACGAGCCAGGCCCGGGTGCTGGTAGACCATTAGTACCGGTTCGTAGCACCAACCGGTAATAAATGTTTGGGGGGGGGGGTTGGTTTTAATTTTTATTTTTCCATTAATTTTGTGTTTTCCATTTAATTCGTAGCACCAACCGGTAATAAACGTTATGCATATATATAAATAGATTTTCTCGTAGAACTGATCATATATATATAATCGAATGTCTCACAACCACCATTAATTATTCACACATACACATGTATATATATACAATTTCTCCTACATGTTGCCTTGGTGCCTTCGGAGCACGATGACAAGTGGTTCATGGGGGCGGTAGCGGGTAATAGTATTCTCCTTTGGGATCTATGACCTGGTCGAGCAAAAATCCCGCTATTTCCTCTTGAAGTGCTCGTATGCGCTCCACTGATAGGAGCTTGTTCCGCACCTCTTTGAACTGTTAAGAAGGAGGTCAATATGCATGTGTATTAGTTGTGTGACTAGATATCGACAATAATGTAAGATTTGTGAATAGTGTTTCGGCAAACGTACCCAGTCCTGTCTATCAGATCTGCTCCTTTCGGACGCCATCATGCGAATGTTCTCGCAAACGTAGTATCCACACACTTCAGTCCCCGGCGCCTGCTTTAGGGCCTTTACGACAATAGAATTTAATCAGATAATAATTAATCAAGCATGTTAATTAATTAATGGTATTGAAACAAGAATTAAAGAGATGGTAGCTAGCTAGCTAGTACTACTTAATTACTTACCTTGGGTCGATACCAACATAGCTTTTGTCGCCATTTTCCTGGAGTCACCTTGATGTACTTTGCCCAAGCCCTACCCGCTGGCAAAGAAAATTAATAAAGGAGTTATTAAAAATAATTCATATCAGGAAATGACGAACTAAATAGGCCGAGATATAGTTAATAATGATTAAAATAACCTGTCGACTATCCCCTTCACGATGTTGTAGTCACTATTTTTTTAAGTAGTGAGTCCAGTACTTTAACTTTTCCTTCGCCAACTTTAATGTCTAACAAGATCCAGTGAAAGCTGCATGCGCATACGTTTGCATGTATAAATTAAGCGGGCATGTGCATAACACTAATCAACTATAACCCTAAACCCTATACACTTATTAACATGTAGCTAGTAAGCAAAAACAGAATTTGTAGTACAAGACAGTGTGACTCACTCGAAGTTGTAAGGAAGTAGTATATCTTCATTGGTATTGAGGCGCTTCAAGAACTCTACCATGTTTTTCTCTACATCTTGTCTACACCATTCCAATTTCCATGTGTATTCATTAACGGTATTTGGGTCAATGAACCCAATGCCATAGCGTCCAGCTTTTTTCATTTCATACATTTTCATCCTGCATAATACCACAGAAAAGAATATATAGTGAGGATATATAATTACAGGTAATTAATGATCAATCAATGAGCACTAGAGCTAGCTTGAGACTTAAATTACAAAAAGAAATCACTTACAGACAATAGCAACTGACGATAGATTTGTCGAGTGCATCTTGATTGAATAACTCAAATAGTTCTGAATACTCAACGGCCAGAGCTTTCTTATGGAAGTAATGATCTTCCTCGACTTGCACCATGAGGGACTCTCGATTGGAAATCTTGGTAATTTTCATGTACCAATCATGCAGTTCATACATTCTCGTTGGGAGGTTCTTGACCTCCTCGGGCTCGACCAAAGGTTCACCGCAAACATATTTCCGTTTTATTTCATCCTCTCAAAGCGGAGGCATGGGCTCGATATCAAGGAGTTGTCCAACAGTGATCTTGAGCATTTCAGCCTGCATTATATGCTCCTCGGTTATTACCACATCGCCCAGCTCGGGAACGTAAACGGTTTGCCCACAATAATATTGGGCGCGCGTACTCT
>NC_057814.1:50376317-50388566 GCF_018294505.1 Triticum aestivum | reverse complement strand
GTTGATTACGCCGCCTGTTCTCCCAGCTGGGGAACGGTTTTCCTGCATTTTTTGACAGCTGCTTGTTGGCTCGAGCTCGAGCTCGCTTCTTTCTGTAGTTGTGCTCGATGTGCCTTCCTGATTTGGCGCTCATAGTTTGAGTCAACAGGCTTGGGAGCTGGTGGTCTAGCCATACGAATGAAGTGGTCAATCTTTTCCTCAGGCACTTTCTCCCTCGGCGGCGTTGCCGGTTTCGGTCAAAAATGAGCGTCCACTTCGGCCCGCACTATTGCATCGTTTTGCTCCTTGGTCATGTCGTAAGGCCTCTAAGGAAGAGGAGCGAGGCTGCTTGGACCATATTTATATCGCTTGTCTCCGCCTGTACTTTCTGTACTACCTCGACTCGTACCACTACGCACCATAGCTGCGGTGTGTCTCTTCTACGATTGCTTAGGCGGCGGAGACGGCTGACGTGGCTTAGTTGGAGCAGGAGGAGTGGCCTGACGCTGTGCCGGACTTGAAGTAGGAGGTGTGGCCTGACACGGTGTCGGACTTGAAGCAGGAGGTGTGGCCTGATGCTGTGCCGGACTTGAAGCAGGAGGTGTGGCCTGACACGGTGTCAGACTTGAAACAGGAGGAGTGGCCTGACGCTGTGCCGGACTTGAAGCAGGAGTCTGCTCACGCGTTCGTGGACTTGGAGGAGCGGGAGTCTGCTGACACGGTGGCGGACTTCGAGGAGGAGTCGGCAGACGCGGTGTCGGTGGACTTCGAAAGATGATGCAATCCTTTTTCCATAGGATGAAACGATGTATGGCCTCTCCCAGTGTTTGCTCGTCGTCACCTACAGGAATGTCAAGCTCTAGCCCCGAATATGGGCCCACCACCTCATCAACCAAGACACGAGCATAGCCCGCTGGAATCAGGGCGCAATGGAAGGTTGCTTCGGGGGTAATTGTAAAAGCAACGATGTTCGCCACCTTCATGGATATGTTCTTCATTTTGAAGTGTAGCTCACAGTTAGTGTTCTCTATGATGTCATCCACAGGGTATGTATCCAGCAGTGCGTCGCCCGAGGCGGAACAAACGCTGCTTCTCGGCTTGCTGTTGCCGCTGCTGTCCAATGCTGGATGATCATCCGCTTGCTGTTGCCGCTGCTGAGACCCCCTTTCCTAGCTAAGTGAGTCAATCTGCTGCTGCTGCTGCTGGAATTTGAGTGCCAAGTCCGCGTGCCTTGCTTCTAGGCCTTGAAGGCGTTCCGCGTCCTGCTTCCTCTGCTCCTCTCCAGCTTCCTCTTCTTCTCCTCCTCCATCTTCTTTCTTGCACGGGTCCTGTAGTCGTCGTTCCATTCCGAAAAGCCCTCATACCAGGGAATAACGCCCTTGCCTCGTGTTCTTCCCGGTTGTTCAGGATTTCCCAGGGCGCGCGTAAGCTCGTCATTCTCTCTGTTGGGCGTGAACACTCCCTTTCGAGCATCTTCTATTGCGTCAAGTAACTTTTGTTCTGCTCCGTTTAGACTTGCCTTCTTCGAAACCAGGCCTGTCTTCGGGTCCAACGCCCCCCCATGCGCATAGAACCAAGTTCTGCACCTGGGGGGCCAGCTCCTAGTAACCGGAGTGACCCCTGCATCCTCCATCTCTTGCTCAGACTTATCCCACTTAGGCATTGCCACCGCGTAGCTACCTGGACCCAGCCTATGGAACTGCGTCTTTTTTGCGGCATTGGCCTTGTTTTTTCTCGACCGTTCCTTAGATAATTCTGATTCCTTGAATTTCACGAAAGCGGGCCAGTGTTCTCTTTGCTTCTCCAGTGTTCCCTTGAATTCTGGAGTCTTCCTTTCTGCAGCGAGGTAGTTGGCCCATACAGTTTTCTTGTGGGTATTGAATGCAATTGCAATCTTCTTAAGAGCAGCGTCCTTGACTTTCTGCACATCTGCATCAGTGAAATAATCTGGTAGGGTGAAATGTTCCATCAGAGATTCCCAAAGCTTTTGTTTTGCTCTGTCGTCGACCCAAGTAACATCTCGGTGTTTAGTTTTTGGCTCTTTCCATTCTTGAATGGAGATCGGGAGTTGGTCCTTCACAAGAACTCCGCACTGACGAACGAACTTGCTCGCAATGTTCTTAGGCATGAGGGGTTCGCCACTAGCTTTGATGGAATCGATGTTGTACTTTACACCCTCCTTCAACTTTTTGCTCAGGCCACGCTTTGTCCTGCTGTCTATAGAAGTATATTTGCTCAATCCGGAGGGCTGAAAGAAGAAAGATCGATTCGTTAATATATCTTCAAATAAAAAAACATGTGATGATCACTAGATGCCTGCTTATATAAATATACCTCGCCGGTAGTCTTTGTTATTTCAAGATCAACATTGTATTCGTCATCATAATCATTGTCTGCGTCATCATAATCGTAATCATAGTTCATGACTTCATCAGCTCGGTCGTCGAGATCGAATATCTTATCATCACCCTCCCCGGTATTGTTCAGATATTGGGAGCCGTCATTTGCTTCATTCAGATCATCTAGCCTGCTAGGGCTGCGTATGATCTCGAACAGGGCCTCTTCTCCCTCTCTGCCGGTATTGTCTGCCGTAGCTTTTATTTAACTAATACAGAAGAAATATAAAACAATTTAGTATTCAAAGTACAATGCATGTATGCAATCAATAAGGAAAAACTGAATCATATAGTACATAATATGCATCCTCTCGAATAATATATAATCACGAATACATCGTCTCGAATAATATATAATCTCGAATACATCGTCTCGAATAATATATAATCTTGAATACATCGTCTCAAATAATATATAATCTCGAATACATCACTGGCTAGGTAGCTAATAATGATCGAATACTATAGAAGAATCTAGGCCACTCGCGGTTCCTGGGGCGCGGGCGGTGGACACCCAAAGACAAGGAACCATCACAGGATCATATCTCCGGTCATCTGCCCAAAGAACCTGCCAGGTATTGGAGAACCTGACGTCCATAGCAGCCATGTAGCGATGGACGTGCTCGTCCTCCTCCCTAACACGACGACGCACCACCTCCGGCGGGGCCGGCTCCCTCTGCACCGAATGTGGCCCACGCGAACGCCACCAAAGGAGATCAGGGTCGACGACGGGACTCGAGGCTGGGTTCCTCACCAAGCGTCGCGCCCCTCCAGGTAGCACCTCCCAGTGCCAGCCCGGCGGAGCCCAATCCCGGGCATGGGTCCTCTGAAGCAGGACGTCGTCGCGAACGGGTCGACGGCGAGGATGCGGGCCGGGCATCGTCGACAACAAATACTATATGCCGTAAAAGTGAAGTAACATTTTTTAAATGATTGGATTGTGATTTCTTATATGCAAATTCTAAATTTTATAACTAAAAATATAATAAACTAAAAAAACATCGACCATATCTAAAACTAACATTTCTAACATTTCTATAACTAAAATTGTATAACTAATTTTTCTTTAACATTTCTATATAACAAACATTTCTATAACATTAATACAGAAAAAACTAACATTTCTATATAACTAACATTTCTATATAACTAACATTTCTATAACATTAATACAGAAAAAACTAAAAAAAACTAAAAACTAATAACTAATAACAGAAAAACTAAAAACTAAAAACAGAACAAAAATTGTGTATGTGTGTGTATGGTGTGTGTGTGTGTGTGTGTGTGTGTGTGTGTCTGTGTATGTGTTGTGTGTGTAGGCGACGGCGACGGCGAGCCAAGGCGACGGCGCCGGCGGCGCGCGCGGCGGCTTCGATTGGAGGGAGAGGAGAGGGGGGACAGAGGCTCACAGCGCAGGCGAGGTCGAGGCGACGGCGACGCGGGCCGGTGCGGGGACGGGGATGCGGGCCGGTGCGGGGATGGGGACGGGCCGGCGACGCGGACGGCGCGACGAGGATGGGGGCGGCGCGAAGTTGACGGGGACGGCGCGACGGCGGCGGCGACGATGAAGCAGAGAGAAGTGGGAGGAAACTGACGAAATTTTCGTAAGTGTTTCTTATATAGGATGGTCCTTTAGTACCGGTTGGAGCCACCAACCGGTACTAAAGGTCGATTTTGGCCAGGCCAAGCGGCGGGAAGCGCCCACCTTTAGTACCGGGTGGTGGCACCAACCGGTACTAAAGGCCCACCCTTTAGTACCGGTTGGTGCCACCACCCAGTACTAAAGGGTGTGCGCTGCCAGGCGAGGGGCGCAGAAGTTTAGTCCCACCTCGCTAGTTGAGGAGCGCCAGGACCAGTTTATAAGCCCCGACGCGGGCACTGCATTGAGCTCCTCTCAATAGCAGGCCTTCTGGGCCTACCTCTCCTACTCTGCGTGTGGGCCTACTAGGCTTGCGGGCCTGCATCCTGGCCCAACTATAGGTTGGGTTTCTAGTCGTATGCAGGCCACTCAGGCCCAGTAGGTGCGCTTTTTTATTTTCTTATTTTTTTTGCTTTATTTATTTTTGGTTTTTTATTTTTGAGTTGTTTTTTTTTCTGTATTCAGAGTTTCTTTGGGAATATTTTGCTTTAGGTACAAAAAATTACAAACTTTCTGTTAGTGCCGGTAGTTTACAAATTTGAATAGTTTACATTTTGAATTATTTGAAACTTGTGTGAATCACTAGTTTGTGAATAACTTAACTTTGAAAATAGATTTTCAGTGATTCTTTTTTCTTATGTTTAATATTAGTGTGTTTTATCATTATATTCAACTTGGTAATGCTTAGATTATTTAAAAAATGAAATCCCTTTGTAACGGATGAGTTTTTGTCCGAAACCCTGATACTTCGAAAGAGATTGTCCATTTTATACACGAAGTGCATTCAGTTTTTGCGGTAACCCTCTCTACTTTTTTGCACATGCTATGTGGGTGAAATTATGATACCATGCCAACTTTCAACCTTTTCTGAGTTCATTTGAAATGCTTTTCAATTTCAGGGTCATTTAGCTGAAAAAATCAGTAAATGCATGAAAGAATTTGTTTGCACATAAAATTTCTTCGCGTTTCAAATGCCAAAACACATAACTACCCTAACTATTACAGAGATTCCCTCCTGGGTGTGAAACACAGAAGAAAGTGATGATAGTGAAGCCGATCACATCCCAGATCTTTGGTGTGAAACTTTTTCTTCGCGTATGTCCCTTTGCGCCGTAGCCATGGAAAATCTTCATCATTTAACTGGATGCTCGGGTCAATATTCACTGTGAATGGAGCAATTTCATCAAACTTTTCATAATATTCTGACATGTCTGTCTTGTCATCCACTCCCACGATGTTTCTCTTCCCAGAAAGAACTATGTGGCGCTTTGGCTCATTGTATGATGCATTCGCTTCCTGATCTTTTCTTTTTCTCAGCTTGGTAGACATATCCTTCACATAGAAAACCTGTGCCACATCATTAGCTAGGACGAATGGTTCGTCTGCATATGCAAGATTGTTGAGATCCACTGTTGTCATTCCATACCGCGGGTCTTCCGTTACCCCATATCGTGTCATATTGACCCATTTGCACCGAAACAAAGGGACCTTCAAATCACGTCCATAGTCAAGTTCCCATATCTCCTCTATGTAACCATAATATGTTTCCTTTCCCATCTTGGTTGTTGCATCAAAGCGGACACCACTGTTTTGGTTGACACTCTTCTTATCTTGGGCGATCGTGTAAAATGTATTACCATTTATCTCGTACCCTTTGAAAGTCATTATATTCGAAGATGGTAACTGGGACAGCGAGTACATGTCATCTTCAATAGAGGCGTCATGCATGGTACGTGTCTGCAACCAGCCGGCGAAACTCCTGGTTTGTTCACGTGTAATCCAGTCATCAGACCGCTCCGGGTGTTTGGAGCATAGAAAATTCTTGTGTTCGTCCATATACGGAGCCACCAAGGCGGAATTCTGTATAACTGTGTAGTGTGCTTTAGTGAGAGAATGTCCGTCCATACATATTTTTTGATTCCCTCCTAGCGTGCCTTTTCCATCCAGTCTGCCCTTATGCCGCGATTCAGGAACACCAATCGGCTTAAGGTCAGGAATAAAGTCAATACAAAACTCAATGACCTCCTCATTTTCATGGCCCTTGGAGATGCTTCCTTCTGGCCTAGCACGGTTATGAACATATTTCTTTAAGACTCCCATGAACCTCTCAAAGGGGAATATATTGTGTAGAAATACAGGACCCAAAACGCTAATCTCTTCGCATAGGTGAACTAGGACGTGCGTCATGATGTTGAAGAAGGATGATGGGAACACCAACTCGAAACTGACAAGACATTGCACAAAATCATTCTCTAAACTTGGTATGATTTCTGGATCGATTACCTTCTGAGAGATTGCACTGAGGAATGCACATAGCTTCACAATGGCTAATCGAACGTTATCCGGTAGAAGCCCCCTCAATGCAACCGGAAGTAGTTGCGTCATAATCACGTGGCAGTCATGAGAGTTTAGGTTCTGAAACTTTTTCTCTGCCATGTTTATTATTCCCTTTATATTCGACGAGAAGCCAGACGGTACATTAATATTGAGCAGGCATTCAAAGAAGATTTCCTTCTCTTCTTTGGTAAGAGCGTAGCTGGCATGACCCTAATGTATGCCGTCTTTTCGATGCATACGTTGCTGGTCCTCCCGTGCCTCAGGTGTATCTTTTGTCTTCCCATACATGCCCAAGAAGCCAAGCAGGGTCACGCAAAGATTCTTCGTCACGTGCATCACGTCGATTGCAGAGCGGACCTCTAGATCTTTCCAATAGGGCAGGTCCCAAAATATAGATTTCTTCTTCCACATGGGTGCGCGTCCGTTAGCGTCATTCGGAACAGGTTGTCCGCCAGGACCCTTTCCAAAGACTACCTTCAAATCCTTGACCATATCATGTACATCAGCACCGGTACAGTGGCGAGGCTTCGTCCAGTGATCCGCCTCACCTTTGAAATGCTTGCCTTTCTTTCTTACGGGATGCCTGCTCGGAAGAAATCGACGATGTCCCAGGTACACATTCTTCCTACAATTGTCCAAATATATACTGTCGGTATCATCCAAACAGTGCGTGCATGCGCGGTATCCCTTGTTTGTCTGTCCTGAAAGGTTACTGAGAGCAGGCCAATCATTGATGGTCACGAACAGCAAGGCCTTTAGGTTAAATTCTTCCCCCATGTGCTCATCCCACGCATGTACACCTGTTCCATTCCACAGCTGTAAGAGTTCTTGAACTAATGGCCTTAGGTACACATCAATGTCGTTGCCGGGTTGCTTAGGGCCTTGGATGAGCACTGGCATCATAATGAACTTCCGCTTCATGCACAACCAAGGAGGAAGGTTATACAAACATAGAGTCACAGGCCAGGTGCTATGGTTGCTGCTCTGCTCCCCAAAAGGATTAATGCCATCTGCGCTTAGACCAAACCATACATTCCTTGCGTCATCTGCAAACTCCTTCCCGTACTTTCTCTCAATTTTTCTCCACTGCAACCCGTCAGCGGGTACTCTCAACTTTCCATCTTTCTTACGGCCTTCTCTGTGCCATCGCATCGCCTTGGCATGCTCTTTGTTTTGGAACAAACGTTTCAACCGTGGTATTATAGGAGCATACCACATCACCTTGGCAGGAATCTTCTTCCTGGGGCGCTCGCCCTCGACATCACCAGGGTCATTGCGCCTGATCTTATAGCGCAATGCACCGCATACCGGGCAAGCGTTCAAATCCTCGTACTCACCGCGGTAGAGGATGCAGTCATTAGGGCATGCATATATCTTCTGCACCTCTAACCCTAGAGGGCAGACAGCCTTCTTTGCTTCGTACGTACTCTCGGGCAATTCGTTGTCCTTTGGAAGCATATTCTTTATCATTACCAGCAACTTTCCAAATCCCTTGTCAGATACACCATTCTCTGCCTTCCATTGCAGCAATTCCAGTGTGGTGCCCAACTTTTTCTTGTCAGCTTCACAATTCGGGTACAACAATTTCTTGTGATCCTCTAACATGCGCTGCAACTTCTTCTTCTCCAAATCACTTGCACAGTTTCTCTTTGCATCGGCAATGGCCCGACCTAGATCATCAGCGGGCTCATCTGATGCCTCTTCTTCAGCTTCTTCCCGCATTGTCGGCTCAGCTTCTTCCCCCATTGTTGTATCATCGTATTCAGGGAACCCATGGCCAGGATAGTTGTCGTCGTCCTCTTCTTCTTCCTTGTCTTCCATCATAACCCCTGTTTCTCCGTGCTTGGTCCAAACATTATAGTGGGGCATGAAACCGGACTTAAACAGGTGGACGTGAATGGTTCTTGACGTAGAGTAATTGTGATCATTCTTACAGACTAAACATGGACAAGGCATAAAACCATCCGCCTGCTTCTTTGCCTCAGCCGCAAGCAGAAAAGTTTGCACGCCATTAATGAACTCGGGAGAGCATCGGTCATCGTACATCCATTGTCGGCTCATCTTCATTACACAACACCGAATAGACCAAATTAATACAAGTTCATACATAAAGTTCATACATAAAGTTCATACAAGACTTAAATGCAACAAACAAATAACTCTCTAACTAAAGAATTTAAATGCAACAACAAATGCGATCAAGATCGCAACTAAGGTAACAATTGATCCAACAGCATAATGATACCAAGCCTCACTATCAATGGCATATTTTCTAATCTTTCTAATCCTCAAGCGCATTTTCTCCATCTTGATCTTGTGATCATCGATGACATCGGCAACATGCAACTCCAATTCCATCTTCTCCCCCTCAATTCTTTTCAATTTTTCTTTCAAATACTCGTTTTCTCTTTCAACTAAATTTAACCTCTCGACAATAGGGTCGGTTGGAATTTCCAGTTCACAAACCTCCTAGACAAAAATATCTATGTCAACTTGATGGGCATAATTTGTCATAAACACGAAATGCAACAACTAGTTTTAAAAGAGAATATACCACATCCGAATCATAACAAGGACGAGGGCCGACGGGGACGGATATCAAAACCATGGCACTATGTATAACAAACAACGTACGGGTAAGATAATTATACGAGTAATTATATATCCAAATCACACAAACATCAATTTGGTAATGTAAAACATTCATGAACAAGAGGCTCACCACAAGGTGGTGCCGGCGACGGAACGGTGCGGGCGATCGACTGTGGTTACGACGGAGATTTAGAAGGCACTAAGTAAACCACACCTACATATGCAAACTAAGTGTTAGTTTTGACCACAAATTGCATATAAATCAAATACTAGCACATATATTTTCTACCAAATTACTAAACTCATAAATTAATCACTATACAAAGCATTGCAAGAGCTAATCTAGCAATGAGAGATGAAAGGACAAAGTTGCTAACCTCTGTGATCATTTGAACGGATGGGGGCCTTCAAATCTTGACAAATTTTGGGAAAAATGTGTGATGAGCTCGAGAGGAAGAGGGGAAGAACAGAGAGGAGAGGGGAAAGGGGAAGAACAAAGCGAGCTCGGGTGGACGAAGGGCTTATGTAGGATGACCTTTAGCACCGGTTCGTGCCATGAACCGGTACTAAAGGTGCTGGAGGGGCTCCGGACTGGCAACATCCTGCCAGCACTCACTTTAGTACCGGTCCGTGGCACGAACCGGTGCTAAAGGTCGGCCACGAACCGGTACTAATGAAAGCGGCTGGCTAGCCGTTGGAACCGGCACTAATCTACACATTAGTGCGGGCTCAAAAGCATACCGGCACTAATGTGCTTGACATTTGACCCTTTTTCTACTAGTGTGGTGCAACGCTAGTCGAGCTGCTCCCCGAGAAGTCAGCAAAGGGAAAGTCCTCAGCATTTTATCTGGATTTTGCCTGCTCCAATTGAAAACGGCCGGAACCAAGGTAGTAGACATATCTACAACCACCTGTTTTACGGCAGCTACCGCTGTCGCGACTGTCTCAGATGATTTCTTCTCAACCGCAATCTCAACCTTCTTGTCGATGTTTTCTTCAGTTAACCTCTGTCTTTCCTTTCTCTCCTCCATGGTCTCACGGTAGTACTTCTTCCACGTGGCGCCGTCTCCGACACCGTGCACGCGTCCCTACGACGGTCGAGTCTCCACCGGGAGTCATTTCAATATGTTCAACGCCCGGTTGAATGGAGTGTCCCACTTGGGCCTCGCCAACCTGTGCTGCAACACCGAGGATCTGTAGTCAAGCCTTGTTGCTCCTTTGTCCCTTATTTATCTGGCTTATTTAGGAACGTGTATATTCTAGAATTATTTATTTGATTTTCCCACCCCTGCCTAGGGCACCGCTGCTCCTCAGAGGCACAATTTCCACCACCCGATCAATTGAGACATCGACCCCCGGCATGAGGATGAGGAGCGCGGGACATAGAGAGGATGAGGAGGTTTTGTTGTCGCCGTGACCATTCCTCCGCCATCCTATCTTCAGCTTCCCTGCGTGGTTTCGCTCCGCCAGGTATGGTCGGAATCGCTTTCATCCTATTCAGGCACGACGTTGTGGGAGACAAATGGATGAAGAGAGAGAGAGAGAAGAGGGGCAGCTGCTGTGTGTGGGTAGCAGGCTCTGTTTGCTCCTTCTCTTGCTTGATTTTTTTTCTTGATCATCTCACTGCTGCAGGCCCGTATATGCTTACACTTCTCTGTGAATTTTTTGGTTCAGTAACTGATCTTTGAAGAACAAAAGGATCCTCTGCACTGCACGCTTTGACCAATGTCTGAACATGGCAAAAACAAGAAACCTTCCAGAAATTATTTTGCTGAAGTAGCAATGTGCATTCTACTGTATACATTAGATGTCTTCCCATTGTTGTGTACAATAGGGCTTTAGAGAGTATCACTTGCTGGTCCTGCTATGTATACATTTTCACATGTTTACACCCTCACACTGTCCTCTCAAACTCCGGACTTTTTTGCGTTCAGCAGGCGCCATTCCAAGTCACGTCATCAATTTTCAACCCTTTCTGACATAATTTGCTATTTTTAATGCATTTACTGATTTGTTTTGAGCTAAATCGTCCTGAAATTGAAAAGCACTACAAATGAACTCTGAAAAGGTTGAAACTTGGCATGGTATCATCATTTCACCCGCATAGCATGTGCAAAAAAGTAGAGAGGGGCACGGCAAAAACTGGATGCACTTCGTGTACAAACTGAACAATCTCTTTTGAAGTATCAGGGTTTCGGACGAAAACTCATCTGTTACACCGGCAATTCAAAATTTTAATAACTTATTACGACTCTGGACTTTTTTTGCGTTCAACAGGCGCCATTCAAAGCTACGTCATCAACTTTCAACCCTTTCTGACATAATTTGCTATTTTTAATGCATTTACTGATTTGTTTTGAGCTAAATGGCCCTGAAATTGAAAAGCACTACAAATGAACTCTGAAAAGGTTGAAACTTGGCATGGTATCATCATTTCATCCGCATAGCATGTGCAAAAAAATAGAGAGGGTCACGACAAAAACTGGATGCACTTCGTATACAAACTGGACAATCTCTTTCGAAGTATCAGGGTTTCGGATGAAAACTCATCTGTTACACCGGCAATTCAAAATTTTATTAACTTATTACAACTCCAGAAAAGAAAAAAATATATAAAAAATTACTCAGAAATAAATAGAAGAAAATAAATAAAGAAGAAAACAAAAAAATATATAAAAAACTACTCAGAAATAAATAGAAGAAAATAAATAAAGCAGAAAAGAAAAAACTATATAAAAAAATTACTCAGAAATAAATAGAAGAAAATAAATAATGCAGAAAAGAAAAAAACTATATAAAAAATTGTTGGGACGCTGCCCAGTGGGCCTGCCAGACCTCGGGTGCGCAAATTCAGGCCCAGAAGGGCCAGCAGGCTCACAGGGCTGCGCTCCATAGTTAGGCCCGGAAGCCTGCTATATAGAGGAGTTCGAAGAAGCAGTCGCGGCTGGGTTTATAAACCAGTGCGGCTGCCCTTCGCCCGGCGAGGTGGGACTAAACTTTGCGCCCCTCGTCTGCAGCGCACCCCCTTTAGTACCGGGTCGTGGCTCCACCCGGTACTAAAGGTGGGGTCTTTTGGACCGGTTGGAGCCACCACCCGGTACTAAAGGGCTGCCCTTCCCGCCGCTTGGCCTGGCCAAAATTGACCTTTAGTACCGGTTGGTGGCTCCAACCAGTACTAAAGGCCCATCCTATATAAGCGGCACTTACAAATTTCGTCAGTTTTCATCTACTTCTTCTCCTCTGCCCCGTCGACCGCCGCCCCCGTCGCCGCCCCTCGTCGCCGCCGCGTCCCCGTCCCCGTCCCCG
>NC_057814.1:50352090-50375823 GCF_018294505.1 Triticum aestivum | reverse complement strand
TCCCGTCGTCCCCGCCCCGTCCCCGTCCCCGTCGTCACCGCCCGTCGCCGTCCCCGTCGCCGGTGAGCTCCTGCCCCGGCCGCCATGTATGTCCACACACACAAACACATTGTTAATTAGTTGTAAAATTGTTAGTTTTTTTTTATGTTTTTAGTTATTGAAATATTTATAGAACTGTTAGAAATTTTTCTGTTTTTTAGTTATAGAAATATTTATAGAAATGTTAGAAATTTTTCTGTTTTTTTGTTATAGAAATATTAGAAATGTTATAGAAATGTTAGTTATACAAAAATGTTAGAAATTTTAGAAATGTTAGTTCTAGCTAGATGAATTAGATTAATGTCAAATTGTTAGACGATGATCGATGTTTTTTTTAGTTTCTTATAATTTTAGTTATAGAAAAATTTAGAATTTGCATCTTGAATTTTAGTTATCACAATCCAATCATTTAAAAAATGTTACTTTTTGCGGGCATATGGTATTTGTTGTTGACGATGCCCGGTCCGCATCCTCGCCGTCGACCCGTTCGTGACGACGTCCTGCTTCACATGACCCATGTCCGGGACTGGGCTCCGCCGGGCTGGCACTGGGAGGTGCTACCTTCAGGGGGGCGCCGCTTGGTGAGGAACCCGGCCCCGGGTCCCGTCGTCGACCCTGATCTCCTTTGGTGGCGTTCGCGTGGGCCACATTCGGTGCAGAGGGAGCCGGCCCCGCCGGAGGTGGTGCGTCCCCATGTCAGAGAGGAGGACGAGCACGTCCGTCACTACATGGCTGCTATGGACGTCATGTTCTCCAATACCTGGCAGGTTCTTTGGGCAGATGACCGGAGATATGATCCTGTGATGGTTCCTTCTTTTTGGGAGTCCACCACCCGCGCCTTAGGAACCGCGAGTGGCCTAGATTCTTCTGTAGTATTCGATCTTTATTAGCTAATGATCATGACCTAAGTGTCCTGCTCGATCCGCATTTTGTTGCTTACAACTTTTTTTGCTAAAGCCTTAATTACTCCCATCGTAGCTTCTCATATCAGTCACGATCGCATTCCCCCCTATTTCACTTACCCATGCATTGAAGGTGCTTATGACATCACGCTCTATGCCTTTGGTAACGATTCCTCTATTTTTATGACCTTCGCCACAACAGTACTAATCCATGGATCAAATTGTTTTGTGGATTGGATTTTACTTGAATGTGTATGGTTCCCTTTCATATTAATTATCAGCACATACATAATCCTATCTTATTTGGGTGGAGGAGTGGATGCAACACCTAACTGTCTGATTGTATATAAAATATATTTTGAATTGTAGCTATTTTTGTAGTTGTTTCTAAAGTACATGGAAATTAAATTGCTAAGTTTCATTTTCCTCTTTTATTTTATTTCGTATGAAAATATAGTTTATACATTTTCCCTGCCCAATGAGAGTTTTGTCATGTCAATCTTTAAGTTCCACTACTCTGGTAATTAGAAAGCTATGTGTGGTCTTGTGCATGTGGTGAAGCCTGTTATTCACGTCTATGTTGAATTTGGTGTTTTATAAAAGGATAATTATACCTACTATTAATGATTTCACAAATACTATGTATGTTTGTTGCCCCATGAAGGAAAATTGGCCATAGCATGACTGAGTTTCCAAGCCGGCAAAAAAAAAAAATGACTCAGTTTCTAATCTCCACTGATTGCAGGTGCAACTGTTATATATCTCAAATCTAGCATTTTTGATAAAGGGTACTTCAAAATAAAATGTTAGATGTCTCGCGCCATTTGTCTGAAAACAAGATGACTAACAAAAATTAGAAATAGCATGCAGTACACTAACCAACATCAAATCAAGTAACTATTCAACTAATATAAATGAGACACAAAGAGAGTATTTTCACCTCGAGATTAGACCATCAATATGGTTGTGGTGATGTCGTCCACAGATCCGCCTGCCCGCCCGTCGTCCAGAAGGTAGCAAGAAAACAAAATAACCCCAAACGCTTACTTAGCAAGGAAATAAGTTACAAAGAAAACAAAACACACATCCTTCAAAGTTCACTACATTTAGTCTGGTGCGTGATCCAGAAAATGCGGGGGTGGCAGACAGAATTGGGGAAGCTTAAGAACAAAATAAAGAAAGCAAAAGGAAATGGCCGCTCAATGGCTCGGATTAACTCAACAACTTAATCACAGCAGTCAAAAAATTGTCTATGGATACTCACAGCAACATGGGACATGCCACCCCGGTCACCCTTTACATGAACAATCCAACATTGTCTCCAAAAAAACAAAAAAAAAATCCTGCAGCATTATTATTTGTAGCAAGTAAGAAAAAAATAGCTGCAACTGGTAAATTGAGGAAAAATAGAGGTAATAGTATCACACCGAATTAAAACAAGCCATTCAACCGTTGACTTGCTGAGAGCGAGTCTTTCTAGTATAACAAAGTGCAACTTACACTTAACCAGATTAAATCAAGGACCAACAACAAACAATAAAAGATCAACAACCACTTATATGCAATAAAGATATGAGAGAGAAGATATCTTTATATAAGACGGCTATAAATATTGGAGCATAAGTAAGCAACACCTTTAAATACAAATACAAAGGGTTTGGGGCTCAATGCATAGTGGCCTCAGATTGGCCTTTCCTCGATCATATAACCTACCCCTATCATCTCTTATCACCAGATCAATCTGTTTATACAATGAAGTTCCTTGGTTATCACTCAACAAGAATGACCATCCAAGGACAGAACAATAAGTATCACAAAATCAAAAAGGATTCTAGAGACAATAGGGAGGATCCAAATTGACACCCACAGGTGCCTGGACTACCCAAAGGCACATTTATTTCAGCCACGGTTAATCATGATCACCCTAGCAAGAATGGCTTCCGACCGGTGGGGCACATGAATTACAGGCAGTGGCACTAGATATTTCACCGCGGGATTAACTATTCATCGCTACAGGAGCACGGGCTCGATCCGACGGCCGAGGCCTTCCACACGCGCGATCCAACGGCCACAAGCGCATCAAGCCAACGCAACGAATGGCCATATTCGTCTGAGCTCTAAGGCGGTCAGGATTCTCCCATGGTTATTGTTTCTGGATCACCAGATCAATATATTCTTACGAGGGCGAAACTGCCCTAGTTAGCACTCATCAGAAATGACCATCCAAGGATAGAGCCACTAAAATAAGAACGTGATCAAAATGGCTCAAAGAAACGAGGGGGGATCCAACTTAATACCCACAAGTGCCTAGATTGCTCGAGAGCATGCCTATATCAGCGATAACTAATCATCATAGCCCTGGCCATATCTCATATACTAGCCGAAGCAGAGGAGCAGGAGGAAGATGGAGCTCACCGAGGGAGGTTGTAGCCGAGGCAGTACTCACTGGGCACCGGGGTTGCGCCTGAACGCCGTCCAGCCGGCGAGGAACCACTTCCTACACCGCACATCCACGCCGCCACATCGGAGTTGCGCCTTGCACGAACGCCACAGGCACCAAAGCGGCCAAGGAGGCAAGGAGGTGATGTATAGCACATCTAGGAGCACCACCAGGGGCGGAGATGTCCGGGGCACCAATTTTGATGTTTCCAGTACTGATGTCAGGCAAATGAAAAGGTGAGACTGAATAATAATAAGTCAAACATTAAGTCGAAGACAACAGTGTTTGCTACATATTGTATAATTGACTACCAAGCTAATGACGATCGTCTACCTTCAGGTTTTGCCTTTTACCTTGACACCAAGATTACCTGCAAAACAGTAGGCATGAATTTCAGTGCTAAGGCCAAGACAAAGAAAATAAAAATGAAAGGAGAAGAAGAGAAAGAAAAGGAGGTAGCTAGAATCCAAGGAAGACACGCCTAACACCCCACCCAAAGTGAAATAAGAGGTAGAAAAGATGACAAAATCCGAGCTAAAAGTTCAGTAAAAAAATCCGAGCTAAAACAATCCGGATCAGATCTGTAGTGCAGTCCCACACCCCAACCAAATCATCTCACTCTTTTCTTTTGTAAGCCACGCAAAATCCTGTTCTAAAGCCAAACAAGTTACAAAAACAAACCTATAGTTAAATTTAGTAACTACGACGTATAGCCGAAAAAGGTAATAATCCGGAATGCAAATCTAATATCATTTATCTATTGCCAATCACCCAATCCATTTAAAACCATTAAATTGCATAAGATTTATAATCTGAACATAAACACTTTCCGGTCACATGAGATGATCTTTTTAACTGAACTGAACTTTGAAAGTTATGCCAACGATTAAATATGACATTAGTGTAAAATATGATAACGGTGTGGTTTATTTGGGAAAAAGCGGCAAACAAAAATGTAGGCGCAGCTAATTAAGGATACATATTTTGTCCCCTAGCACTAAAAATCAAGGAATGTACGTCAAAGATACTCTGATATACATAGAATACTATAAAACATAGAAGCCAGAATAAATTATAACACTAAAACAATCTATAATTACGCATCACGATGGTATAGTTGTTATTGCGTAAGTTGAGATAATCACTACACAGAGCCTAACTGAAAACTTAAAATAACTGAAGAATTTAGTAAACAACACAACACTGCGTGCGAGCCAGCGAAAGAGATAGGGAGAGCGAGAGTGTTGAGGATTTACCAAGATTGGGTCGAGACCCGTCGCGAGGGGTTGGGTTTGTACCTTGACCAGGTCGAGGTCGCTGTAGCCGCACTTCTGGATGCAGGCGAGGTACCGTGAAATGTGGATACGAAGAGGAATGTGTCTTCTTGTATTCCTCTTGGCTTCTCTCGTCTTGTAATTGGGCCGAACCCAATTCAACACTCATGGGCCTGATAGATTTTGTTGTGTGTAGAAACCACTCACACTGTAATTGTGAAATGGAAATTAGCGCCATGGATGTCAGGTGGGTTGGCCTTCGGTTACATTCAGAGGAGAGGAAGAGTTGCCCTGTTGTGCCAGGGTGGGAGAGGAACAGGGTAGTAGCTGGTGGCGTCGGGAATCTCCGGCGAGAAAACCATAAGATCCAGTCAAGCCCACTGCATGAAGGTGGAGCCATGGCAGCAGGGTTCAGATTAGAACAAAAAATTCTATTCAAATCCTGTAAAGCATCCAACTGCTGAAATATATAAAGAGCAAAATATCCAAATTAGTTCACCCGCGGACCCAAAAGAAGAAATGAGGAAATAAAAAACATTAACTATTGACTGATCTCGAAAAATGAATAGATCGCAAACAGTGATCGGAACTTCTTGAATTCATTTACGATAAATAAAGAATATATAACTACTGCATTTCCTAACAATATATGGGGGGTCCTATAATCATGTAAATACTTTGAATTATAGTACTTATGAGATGAGAAAATTAATAACATCTTCATATCATCATGAAAGGAAGATGCACATGTACATGGTCAAATGTTAGGATGCCAGTACAACCACTTCCATAAGAAAATTGGCAAAAGTTGATTAATAAGCAGTAAAAATCGGAACATTAGTGTAAATTATATAAATCATTGATTAAACCAAGTTCTATAAGGAGGCAAAAATTTTGGGCACGGGGCACAACACATAAATGCATTGAGTTCAAATAGATAAGAATTGTGACAAATGTTACCTGTAATAAAGCTAACAAAAGAAAGTAATCTGAAACACGAACAATATAGCCTAAAGGATTATTTTTTAGCTTAATAGCTTGTGCTTGCAATAGACATAATCAATTTAAAAAATAGTCACATCACATCATAGGAGAGCTTTTAGGAAATGATTTACCTCACATGAAGGATTGAACCCTTTTTTGTCTTAGCTGATGGATGGAATCATTTTGCTCCAATTAACCTCTGCGCCACAGAAAGCAATCTAAACCAAGTGCTATTTGGTCTTCCTTCAGTATAAGAATAACACTGGCGTCAGAAAATTAGGTCTAGAATTTGGTAATATATTAAATTTTGGTAATATATGCAGCAGGACACTATGGTAATCCCTTACTTTGCATTTTTTATTACCAAATGCTTGCTTGCTAGGGAGAAGGTGGGTGCACTTAGTTCCCCAGACCTTGCTGTTTTACGTCGTGCAATAGAGGGCGACAACACTTATAGCTTGGGAGCTACTGTGGCTCGTCGCCTCCATCTTAATAAATCTCAAGGGAAAATACATGGTGGGATTCTTGCTAGTCGATTGGCAGCTCACTTCGAGGTTGCGATACGCCCTCATGATGTCCCTCTTACCACGGTTTACCTAGACCGTGCAGCCATGTATCACCATCACTTTCTTGCACATGATAGTCCTAACATTGCCATTCCTTATAACCTGGTCTATAGCGTTGACACTCGTCATGTTATCCCCTTGCCTGCACCTGCTTGTTTGATTCTGTTGCCAGGGGCGGATATCGGATTATGCCTGCAGACATCCTCGCCTACTGGAACACTCAGGCTGCTGCTGAGGCTGCACAGGCACCTCCGCAGTGGGATGTATGGATGCCCGCTCCTCAGGATCCCTACTATCCTCCAGGCTACTGATCGGTTACCAACTTAGGCCAAAAGCCTAAGCTTGGGGGAGTACGTGTTCTCACCGACATTATATTCATGTCTACATATCATTCCATTTGTCGGTGTTCACACTTTTTCATTGTATCATCCATGCTTAGATTTATTTTCTTGCTTTCTTCTTGTGTGTTTGAAAAACTTTAGAAAAACCAAAAAAATTAGTTGTAGTAATTTACTTTCACCGCATGCTTAGTAGTAGTATTAAAAGAAAATCCAAAAAGATTTCCTTGTTCTTCTTTTGCTTGTTGGGAGCTTTTCCGTGTAAATATTTTTTCTTGTTTTTGCTTTTTATTTGCTTGCTGAAGAAAACCAAAAACTCCAAAAATATTTTAGTGTGTTTCTCTGAATTTATTTTCTTCTTATTCGAGTCTTACCGAGGAGAAGACCACGATGAAAATATTGAGTGTCTCTCATATGAATAATTGTTGAACCAATAAAGAGCCCATTTTACCTTGTCTTCTCATATTGAATAAATTGTTTGCAGATTCCAGCTTAGTCCATGGCATTCTTGCACTATTATTATTTTCATATCATTTGGTCGTGCAAGTGAAAGGCAATAATGATGACATTCGATGAACTGGCCGTGGCAAAGAGAAACTGGTATGAACTCGACTTGTTCTTGTTGTGTAAATATGTTTAACCTAGTGCCCATGATTCAGCCCATTATGATTTAACATGTTTGCAATGAGAATTAGAGATTATAGTTTCTCATGCCATGCATAAGTAGCTGGGAGTTGATAGTGATTTATCTTGGATATCAACATAGCGTTAAAATGATTCTGATGTAGTATGATGATATGGTATCCTGCTCTGAATGTTCGAGTGGCTTGACTTGGTACATGTTCATGCATGTAGTTGAATCAAAACCAACATAGCCTCTATAATGTTTATGTTCATGGTGTTCATATCCTACTCATGCTAGTGTCCAATGTTACTTATGCATAATGCCTGGTCATGATCGTTGTTGCTCTCTAGCTGGTCGCTTCCCAATCTTAATTGCTAGCCTTCGCCTATACTAAGTGGGAATTCTGCTTGTACATCAAAAAGCTTGAACCCAAAGTTATTCCAGATGAGTCCACCATACCTACCTATATACGGTAATACCCTGCCGTCCTAAGTCAATTTGCATTTGCCACCTCTGAAAACTTCAAAAAAAAAATCCGTTTTGTGTGCCTGGATCATTCATGGAACGACAGGAGGTGGGCGATATCTTCCGTGCTAAGCATGTTATCCTCAGGTCGAGTGTTTATTCACTCGCCATCGCACGAGGAAATGGGCGGTAATAGGGATTCCCAGTCCTGAACTCAAAAATGCAAATAATTAAACAAAACTCCCTGGGAGTGTGATTGATGGTGGAGGGGGAGTAAACCTTTACTTTTATCGCTTGGGAACCGCCACTAGCACGCTTAGCATGGAAGATGTTTATAACTGATGGTCGTGAAGCGAATAAGAAGGGTGCATGTCTCAAAATATCCTTTATCTCTGTTTAAAAATTGAGCTCTGGCACCTCTGGAAATCACGGCTTCCCTCTGCGAAGGGACTATCTATTTACTTTTATGTTGTGTCACCACCTTCTAAAAACAAGCGCCAGAAACTGAGTAGAGCACAGTTGTCATGATTTATGCATTGTGTATAGCTAATGTTGGGTGCATCATGACTGGATCTTTTCTACCATGAATTACAATGTTTAGTCGCTCCTTGAACTTTGGAGGTGCTCTGCATTTATGTTTTGCGGTCTCAGAAAGGGCTAGCGAGATACCATTATTGTCATATTATATCATTGTTGTTTTGACAATGTGTTGCTGTTTGAGATATTTTATTATTGCTCGCTAGTTGATTATGTAATTGATATGAGTCATTATAATCTTTAAGAGTTATTGTTAACATGGTTAGTTATAATGCTGGCTGAAAACCTGGGTGCTGTTTAAGCTTATTTATGCAAACAAGAGCAAAGGAGTTCGTAAAAGTTTCTCTCTCTCACTTTCAGTTTATCAACTGAATTGCTTGAGGACAAGCAAAGGTTTAAGCTTGGGGGAGTTAATACGTGTCTAATGTATCTACTTTTTCTCACACTTTTCCTCTTGTTTTGGACTCCAATTTGCATGATTTGAATGAAACTAACCCCGGAGTGACGCTATTTTTAGCAGAACTACCATGGTGTTGTTTTTGTGTAGAAATAAAAGTTCTCGGAATGGAACGAAACTTTGCGAGGATTTTTTATAGAATAAATAAGGATTTTTCGAGCCAACAACTACCAGAGAGGGGCCCTTGGTTGGGCACAACCCAGCAGGGCGTGCCCCCCTCTCCTAGCGCGCCCAGGTGGGTTCTACCGACCTGGTGGCCCCGCTAATGACCCCCCCTGATACTATAAATCCACATTATTCCAGGAAATAATCAGGGAGAAAGAATTATCGCGATCCACGAGACGGAGCCGCCGCCAAGCCCTGTTCTTCCTCGGGAGGGTAGATCCAGAGTCCGTTTGGGGCTCCAGAGAGGGGGATCTTCGTTCTTCGTCATCACCAACCAATCTCCATCGCCAATTCCATGATGCTCCCCACCGGGAGTGAGTAATTCCTTTGTAGGCTCGCTGATCCGTGAGGAGTTGGATGAGATTCATCATGTAATCGAGTTAGTTTTGTTAGGGCATGATCCCTAGTATCTACTATGTTCTTAGATTGATGTTGCTATGACTTTGCCATGCTTAATGCTTGTCACTTTGGGCCCGGGTGCCATGATTTCAGATCTGAACCGTTTATGTATTCATCATTATATCCATGTGTTAGATCCGATCTTGCAAGTTATAGTCACCTACTACGTGTTATGATCCGGCAACCCCGGAGTGACAACAACCGGGCCCACTCCCGGTGATGGCTGTAGTTTGAGGAGTTCATGTATTCACTATGTGTAATGCTTTGTTCCGGTTCTCTATTAAAAGGAGGCCTTAATATCCCTTAGTTTCCAATATGGACCCCGCTGCCACGGCAGGATAGGACAAAAGATGTCAAGCAAGTTCTTTTAATAAAGCACGTATGACTATTTACGGAATACATGCCTACATTATATCGATGAACTGGAGCTAGTGTCGTATCACTCTAGGTTATAACTGTCACATGATGAATATCATCCAACATGTCACCGATCCAATGCCTACGAATTTATCTTATATTGTTTCTGCTAACACTACTAGGAAAAACCTTATACACAGAAACTTACCAGTAGCGTGGGGCAAAAAGAAGCGCTACTACAATTTACTACTAGCGCATGTTATCCAAACGCGCTGCAGGTAAGATCATAGCAGTAGCGCGTCTAACTGTAGAGGCGCTACTACTACAATTCCCCTTACTATTCTCGCCAGGCTACCTATAGTAGTAGCGTGCCTAAGGAAAGCGCGCTGCTGCTAACATTGTTATAGCAGCGTGTTTCACGCAGGAAGCGCTACTGCTAAGGAAAGGAAAATAAAATGAAAAACATATAGAAAAGTAAATGAAAGTGAAAGAAATAGAAAAGGGGGAAGGAAAAAAAGAAAGTGTGAATAAAATAAATGAAAAAGAAAAATAAAGGAGAAATGCGTAGCAGTAGTGGGCTTTACGGACATGCGCTATAGCTAATGTAGCAGTAGCGCTTTCCGTGGAACGCGCTGCTGCTACTTTCCACTTAACCAAACGTTCTTCTTCCCCAACGCCCACTTCCCCCAAATCCAACACGCGTGCGTCTGCTGTCGCCGCCGTCATCGCCCGGCCGCCGCGCGCTCTCCCGCCGCCCTCCGCACGCCGTCGACGCCGCCCCCGACCCCGACCTCGACGCCGCCCTCGACCCTGACCTCGACGCCCCCCTACATCGCCGCCCTCCGCCGTGCGCCCGCTGCCCCGACCCTGACCCCGACCTCGACACCGCGTGCCCCTCTCCCTAACTCCGCCGGCGCCCGAGGTGAGCACGCCCTCCTCCTCCTCCTCCTCCCGTACCTCTTCCTAGCTAGGGTTCTTAGGGTTAAATTTCAGAGTTCATCTAATTAGTTAGGGTTCATCAAATTAGATGCTAATTATGGCAGTAGTTGTTAAATAGAATTAGTTTTAGAGTTCATCAAATTAGATAGGGTTCATTCAATTTTAGAGTTCATCAAATTAGTTAGGGTTAAATTTTAGACTTCATCTAACTAGTTTTTTTTACTGTTTTTTTAGTAAGTGTTTAATAGAATTAGTAAGAAAATTAATATAACTAGTTGAACTAGTTTATTTTTAGTAAAAACTAGTTTATTTTTTTATATTAAGTGCTTAATTGAACTAGTTGAGTTAATACAACTATTTTATTTTTAGTACGAAAATTAATAGAACTAGTTTACTTTTTTAGTTAAAGCAATTATTCCCGCATCGACGTCGACGATGCCTCTCCCGCATCCTCGTTGTCGAGTCGGCGGAGGACACCTGCATCACCAGATGGGCCATGTCCGGGACTGGGCTCCGCTGGGGTGGTACTGGGAGGCGCTACCTACCGGGGGGCGCAGGTTGGTGAGGAGTCAGCCCGTCGTTGACACGAACCTTCTTTGGTGGCGGTCGCGTGGGCCAGTGACGGTCCAGAGGCTCGAGGACCCCGCGGAGGTGGTGCGTCACCGTGTCAGCGAGGAGGACATGCACGTCCGTCGCTACTTGTCTGCGTTGGAGCACATGTTCTCCAATACCTGGCAGGTTCTCCAGGGATCTCAGTGGAGCTATGATCCTGTGATGGTTCCTTCTGTGTGGGTGTCCACCACCCGCACCGATAACCGTCGTGCGCTAGGGTTTTAGTTGTATTAGTGATGTTATATGTATGATACTATTCGGGATGTATTAGTGATAATATTCGACGATGTACGGACGCATGAGATGATTTACTTTTGCTTATTGAATGCATGCTAATTTGAATACTTATTTATTTTACGATTTGGTTTTGCTTATTGAATGCTCATGTCAGTTTGAGTCCTATAAGATATTTTGAAATGTATATCTTGTGTTGCTCAAATAGGCTATGCGCTTGCCCAAGTGGTCGGTCATGTTTGCAGGTTACACCTCCGAGTGGCCTATGTTTTGCCGGAGTGTTGATTCATTTCCGTTCCGGCAAATTTCAGGCGCTCGATATGTCCTATTTTAGGAAAGGTCATGCCAGATTTTTTCGTGAATTTTGGCATGACTTGTGCCAGAATATGTAGGAAATATCGAGTGCCTCGGATTTGTGTGTTGAGTATCCTGGTAGTTGCCTTCGATCGATTTTCAATTAAGGTTTCAACTATGAACATAGGAAATGTCTGACGACGAAAAGGATTTCGGTATTTGCGAATACTGCAAAGACGAGCGCGGCCTGTGCGACAGAATCTTCCTAGATGATGATAGGCGCCTCAGCATCAAGCTGGACGAGAACTTTGAAGGGGATACAGTAAGTCAGAACGACAAGTCTTTTTTCGTAATTAAGCATGACATCTGCTTCATTTGCTTCAACTTATAATTTAAAATTTTCACTATTCTACTAGCGTATCCCCTGCCATGCAAGAGTTTTTGTCTTGGATAAGATAGGTTTAAGTCCTATGCAAACTACTACGGAGGTAAAGAGAGTTAACTTGAAGACCGAGCATGGTTATACTTTCCACGCAAAATTATACAACGCAGACACCTACACCTATTTTGAATGCAAAACTTGGCAAGCACTATGCAAGGCTTATGCATTTGAGCCTGATATGTTTATCACCTTTGATATTCGTCCCGAAGATGATATTGAAGGTAATAGAGACATATGGGTCGATGCGCAGACGCCTCCAGTTATACCATCATGTGAGTTTCTCAAACATATTTATGTCTTCGATATTTTTTATTCAAAAATAGTTGACAACTAATTTCTATTGACAGCTTATTTCCATTCAAGCAAACATGTCCGGCGCTTGGTAGACATGACCGTCCACTGTCCCGGGGCTGAACTAAACTGCGAGGAGATAGGTCATTATGTTCTATGGCTTGAGGATCTTCATACTGTCAACACAAATTATTTTTCTAGACTTAAAAATCTTAGTACTCAAAACATGCGACCAATAGTGTTCGTACTGAACTACGGTAACATCTATTTAGGAAAGATGGTAAGATTTTTACTAGTTGTCCTCAATGCATCTTTTGCATACATTATTTTTTAAGCTAAACTTCATTGCTAAGTATGTTACTATACGATGTTCGTCAACAGGGACTCCCCATGAATGTTGTGCCTCATTGGATCGAGACTAAAGGTCGCATGAGAATTGTTAGCTTACGGCCAAGATATCCTACAATGCACTTTAGTGCATACAAGATTTCTAATAGCGAGGAATGCTTAATAGTGAAAGACTGGAGCAAAATTGTCAATGATCGCAGAGAAGTACTAGGGGGCAGCAATCAGAAGCGCAGCCGACGATTAGGAGACAGGTTCATCTGCATGCTCCGACTTGATGAAGCAGAAGTGCTACACATGTTTTATGCTATTTTACCTGAGAGAGAGCAGCAGGAGTGATTAGCTAGCTAGAAATGAGTTATGATGATTAAATAGCTAGTGTTGGTGGTAATGACTATGATGATTATTATTAGCTAGTGTTGGTGGTGATTAGATAGCTACCACAGCTAGTGTTTGGTGGTGATTAGCTAGCTAGAATGAGTTTGAAGATGATGATGTGTACTGTTGATGGTAGTGACTATGATGATGATTAAATAGCTACTGTTCGTGGTAATGACTATGATGATGATTAAATAGCTTGTGTTGGTGGATTAGATTCAAGTCGAGGCAACATGTTGTGCACATCGAAAGTACTACTAGTCCAAACTAGATCAAGTTTGGATTAGTAGTATACTTTTGACATGCACCACATGTTCCCTCCACTTAAACCTAATCCACCTTCATTTGACGCACTGTTATGGACATATTGATATAACAACCTCATAATTGGTATTGTACCAAAATTTGTATAACGGCGTATATATACACTAAAAATAAAAAAATTTAGAAAAAGATTACTAGTAGCGATGGAGAGTAAACACACTACTACTAGCAATATTAGCAGTAGCGTTGGGGCGAACAAATGCTGCTGCTATATGTCTTAACAGCAGCGCGTGTAGCATGCGCTACTGCTAAGGAATAGCTGTAGCACCTTATCAGTAGCGCGTCCTGAGGGAGTCCTGGATTAGGGGGTCCTCGGACAGCTGAACTATATCCTTTGGCCGGACTGTTGGACTGTGAAGATACAAGATTGAAGACTTCGTCCCGTGTCCGGATGGGACTTTCCTTGGGTGGAAGGCAAGCTTGGCAATACGGATATGTAGATCTCCTCCCCTGTAACCGACTCCGTGTAACCCTAGCCCCCTCCGGTGTCTATATAAACCGGAGGGTTTAGTCCGTAGGACAACAACAATCATACCATAGGCTAGCTTTTAGGGTTTAGCCTCTACGATCTCGTGGTAGATCAACTCTTGTAATACTGATATCATCAAGATCAATCAAGCAGGAAGTAGGGTATTACCTCCATCGAGAGGGCCCGAACCTGGGTAAACATTGTGTCCCTCGCCTCCTGTTACCATCCGCCTTAGACGCACAGTTCGGGACCCCCTACCCGAGATCCGCCGGTTTTGACACCGACATTGGTGCTTTCATTGAGAGTTCCACTGTGCCGTCATCATAAGGCTGGATGGCTCGCCTCGTTGTCAAGGACAACATCACTACAGGGGGAGCCCTGGCTGTAGGCCAAACTCTCTGACTAGGCGGTTTCGTCATGACCACCTGTTCGGCCGCTGCGCCGACGATGACTTCTCGGGTCATCGAAAACAGCCTCCACGTCAGCTCGGGACTCGCCGAGCAGTTGGATCCTATAGAACTCTCTTCTTTGAACGAGCTCTTGGATCGCATCGCCGCTTTGGGAGTCGCTACAGACTATGATCAGATCGGGCTTAAACCCGACCAAAGGGAGATTAACACCCCGCCGGTCACCCATCAGATAGCGGTGGTGGAGGAGCAAGCGGCAATTCTTCCTCTATCTTGAGGACAAACTATGTCCGAATTCCCGAGCTCTCTGAGCCGGATACCCATCTATGGGAGGACACCGCCCAAACCCTGAACCTAGAATCAGGCAGTGGGCCAGACCTATCGGGCAACATCCCGGAGCCCGAACTTCCAAGATCGGAAACTCCTCCGCCCCTGGGTCTCAGATCGGGTCAAGGTTCGGACTTAAATCCACCCACCCACATTAGACAAGAGCCCCAGGAGACAGTACACCACTATTGGGCCAGATTCCTCCTTGTAATGAACAAGGTCAAGGACTGTCGTGAGGAAGACGCAATTTCATTCTTTTGCAATAATTGCACGGACAAGGGAATCCTCAACGCCATAAGTTGCCGTAACATAACACACTTCGCTGACTTGGCGGCCATAGTACGGAAATACTGTGCGATGGAAAGTGCCTGGAAAACCCAAACAAAATTTTGGGATGCTCCGGCTCTGACAAAACCCCCAGTTCGAACTAAAAGGGTGCACTCTCGCAAGTCGCCCGACCCAATTACAAAGAAGCAAAAGCCCACTACAGGGCGTGGAACCGTATTGGAGGGATGGCTTAATGGGCAATGCAAAATTCATAGTACAACGGATACCATACCAACACACAGCCTTAGAGCATGTTGGGTACTCCGGCAGGTGGCCAAGAGCGGTGAGGATCTCCTCATTAAAAATACCGCAGAGCACCATGCCGTGGATAAAAACAATACAGTATTGACAGTCTCCGAGACCTTCGCCTCAAATAATAGGCGTAAGCGAGCACTCCGCAGCCTTGCCGAAGTTTGCCACGTGGCAGCAATAAATCCATTGAGCGACACGACTATCACCTTCAATGCCAGTGACGAACCTAAATTCTGAACAGCCCGAGTACCAGCCGCTTTGGTCCTTAGTCCAATTGTGGATGGCTTTCGGCTTAATAAAGTACTCATGGACGGCGGCAGCGGATTAAACCTCATCTATGAGGAGACTCTTCAAAAAATGGAAATAGACAGAAACCGCATTGAGCAAAGCAGCACGACCTTCAGAGGAATCATCCCTAGTCGGGAGGCACGATGCGCTGGGAAAATCACACTAGATGTGGTATTCGGCACGCCGGAGAATTATAGGTCCGAAGAAATTACATTCCAAGTGGCCCCGTTCAGTAGCGGATACCACGCTCTTCTAGGGCAGGAGGCATTCATGATCTTCCAAGCCATACCCCATTACGGGTACATGAAGCTCAAAATGCCCGGGACCAATGGAATCATCACTCTAGCTAGTGATCCGGACATAGCACTCCGCGCCGAAAACAAAACGGCCGCACTGGCCCTCGAGGCATTATCCGAAGCCCTCGCAGCCGAGGAATTAACTGTGCTGCGCTCCACAGTGGACAGGGACGACGTGATACTCGACAAAAGATCCAAGTCCACCTCTTTTAAACCAGCGGATGAAATAGTCAAATTCCAACTCCACCCAACGGACCCTACAAAAACAGCTTCCATCGGGGCACAGTTAAACCCCGCTGTAGACGCCGCACTACGGGAGTTCCTGCGCGAGAATTGGGACATATTCGCCTGGCATCCTTCAGACATGCCAGGAATCCCACGCAGGCTGGCCGAGCATAGCCTTAACATTCTAAAGGGATTCAAGCCGGTCAAGCAGACTCTTCAGCGTTTCTCTTAACCTAAGCGACAAGCCATGGGAGAGGAGCTAGCCAAGTTACTGGAGGCCGGATTCATTAGAGAAATAAAACATCCGGACTGGCTAGCAAACCTGGTGATGGTACCAAAGCAGGATAAATCCTGGCGCCTATGTGTCGATTTCAAGGACCTCAACAAGGCTTGCCCCAAGGATCCATTCCCCCTCCCTCGCATCGATCAAATTATCGACGCTACTGCATGACACGACTCATTGTGTTTCCTCGATGCATACTCCGGATACCATCAGATTAAGATGGCGGAGTCCGACCAAGCTGCAACGGCATTTATCACCCCATACGGCCCCTTCTGTTTTAACACCATGCCTTTCGGGCTTAAGAACGCCGGTGCAACGTATGAACGCATGATTCAGACATGCCTGGAAAAACAGATCGGCAAAACAGTGGAGGCATACGTAGATGATGTGGTCGTTAAAACCAGACACGTCGAATCCTTAATAGACGACTTGAGGCTCACGTTCGACAATCTCCGAACATACGACATCAAGCTCAATCTGGAAAAATGCGTTTTTGGCGTGCCCGCTGGAAAGCTCCTGGGCTTCATCGTCTCCAGTAGAGGAATTGAACCAAATCCGGCTAAAATCCGAGCCCTGTCACAGTTGGCTATCCCAACTGACCTGAAGCAAATCCAGAAATTAACTGGATGCGTGGCGGCCTTAAGCCGCTTTATCTCCCGATTAGGAGAAAAGGCACTACCCTTTTATCGCCTTCTTCGGCGCACCGAACACTTCGAGTGGACGGATGCGGCCACAACTAGATTGGAAGAAATAAAAGCCATCCTGGCCACAAACCCAATCTTGGCCGCGCCAAATGTCAGCAAACCAATGCTGTTACATATAGCGGCAACTCACCAAGTTGTAAGCGCAGTGCCCGTCGTCGAATGAGAGACGGACGGACATAAATTCCCACTTCAAAAGCCGGTATACTATGTATCCACTGTCCTCACTCCATGAAAATCACGGTACCCACATTATCAAAAGATAGCATATGCGGTATTTATGGCATCACGAAAGTTACGACAATACTTTCAAGAGTGTTCAATTACGGTGGCCTCGGAAGTACCACTCAACGACATAATAAACAACCACGATGCCACGGGCCGGATTGCCAAATGGGCTATCGAGCTCCTCCCGTTCGACATAACATATAGACCACGGCGAGCCATTAAGTCGCAAGTACTGGCCGATTTCGTCGCCGAATGGACAGAAGCCGAACTCCCTAAAGAATACGGCGCGTACTCCAATTGGATCATGCACTTCGACGGCTCTAAAATGCTGGCTGGTCTGGGGGCTGGCGTCGTCCTGACGTCCCCCACTGGAGATACAGTCCAACACGTACTCCAAATACTATACACAGACTCCAACAATGCGGCCGAATACGAGGCCCTGTTACATGGTCTCCAGATGGCAGTTTCCATGGGCATTCAATGCCTGGAGGTGCGTGCGGAATCGAACCTCGCAATATCCCAAATAAATGGAGATTTCGACGCCAAGGATCCGAAAATGGGTATCAAGATCAATTATGCTTCTGTCTATCACCCGCAAACTAACGGTCAAGTCGAGCAAGCAAATGGTCTTATCATGAGCGGCATTAAACCCAGATTAGTGCGGTCTTTAAAGGAATCAAACAAGCACTGGGTAGAGGAGCTCGACTCCGTACTATGGGGGCTGCGGACCACGCCGTATCGCACTACCGGATACACACCGTTTTTATGGTGTACGGCGCAGAGGCGGTACTGCCCTGCGACATAATTCATGACTCACCTCGAGTGCGCATGTATGAAGAGAAAGAAGCCGAGCTTGATCGGCAGGACAGTTTGGACGCCCTGGAGGAGGAGCGTGACATGGCAAAAGCCCGTTCCACATTCTATCAGCAACAGGCTCGAAGGTATCGAAGCAGAGAAGTACGGGCCAAAACCTATAATGTTGGCGTACTCGTTCTACGCCTACCGGAGAAGAAAAATAACAAGCTCAAGCCCAAATGGGAAGGTCCCTTCATTATTGACCAAGTTCTGACCGGCGGAGCATACCGTCTGCGGGATGCATCGGACAATCGACTCAAGCCAAATCCATGGAACGCAGCTAGACTCCGAAGGTTCTACGCCTAGTGCCGGACTCTATGTTCGTCTCCTTACCTCCGTCAATTTTTTCAATATCCGTTATCTATCTTTTATATTTTTCCTTTTTTCCTTTTCTTCAAGGCCTTAAAAGGCTAAATTGTGTCTTGACTACACAATCTTGACGCGCTAACCGCGCTCAGTATACCTGGGGGCTTCTTATACAGAAGCTTAATATAACTATTTTCCGGGCTCTATGCCCCACACATGTGTTATTCTTCCACATGTACCTTTTTTCACCATTATATGCATCGATATGACTTAAGTTTTGGCCAAGCTGGGTTTCCTGCATCTTGTGTTTACGCCCTACGTTCCCGTTAATTCGGCTAGGGCATAAGGGGAGCACCTCTGCGATTGTTACTGCCCGGTCTGCCGGATGTGTACCTCAGACTGGGAGAAGCCGAAAGCTAGCGTTCTTAAGGGAATACTCGGTCGGTGAACAAAAGATGACTTTTATTTATTTCAATACATGCCCCAGATGTTTATAGCCTGTGTCTCTTTTCGTAGTTCAGACATGCACATTAGGGCATGCGTACCCAAGGAAAGGAACCCTTAATGGAATTGTTCTCCCTGGAAGATGTTTCTTACTATCCATGTAATATAACATAGCTAGTTGGGTACTTGTCTCTTCAAGCATTTATGACCCCTACGCCTGGTTTCCACGCGTACCCCGGTTTTTACATAACTGAGCGGGTATTCGGATACACTCCGGACTATCGGGTCCAGAGGTCGAAGCGAAAAGGTCCGCCATGACAAATGATTTACAATCCGGCTAGAGACAATATATGTCATTTCAAGTACACAGTCACTTAGACTGACTAAATTCTTCTTCTATACCATCCAACAGGATGTCTAGCCTACAATCCTATTGGGAATACTTTGCGGCTAATTCTACTTAGTCATACACTAAACTGACGGGGATCTCCTTCCCGTCAGGCCCCACATGTCCGACCTCGGCCATGTGGTTAGGGTCAGCCTTGGTATACCGCGTCGGCAGGCTGATATCTTCCATAATCGGAAGCGCCGCCGCGCTCCCTTGAGCTTCTCTACAAGCTCCCCCATGCCTCCCGGCAGGGAGACGGATGGCCACAAGGCTTGGGCAATGCCCTGCATCACCTGTCGAACTTGTTCGTGCAGTTGTGAGAGCTCTGGCAGAAGATCACCTGCAGACCCGGGCATTTCCTCTTCGGGACGACCCGTCAGCATACCTGCAGATATAAGTCTGTTAGCCGGTTTCTTCGCTGAACTCTTTAAAAGTTCGTTGAAGCACTTACTGAAAATGCCGCGTCGAAGCCTCTTATTTTCCTTTACAGAGTCAGCAAGCTAGACCCGAACATCCTTCAGTTCCACGCCCAGCTGGATATTGGCATCTTGGAGATTGTTCTTCTCCTCCCTAACCTTTTTAAGCACGCGCTCACCAGCCTTTAGCTGTCGTTGGGCATGCGGCTCATTCCCTATCACGACCTCCGTATTCACTCCGGAGTCATTTGCAGAATCTATTGTTAGATTTGCATGCATGCCGCATACTATCCGGTACCTATCATTTTTTGCAATAGAGACAAGTGTTACCAGAGGGGGCCATCTCGGACTCCTTCAGCGCGGCAACTGCGGCCCGTAGCTGGGCTTTGCACTCTTCCAGCTCTTGAGACAATTGGGTATTCTACTCTGTAAGAACCTGCACAAATAATGATCCTTAAATCAGTTGTGTCAACCGTTTCAAGTCTCAAGGGCTACTGATATATATAATTATCAGATTTTCTTACCCGTATATCCTTTACATACTGGTCCATGGCTCTGGCAAGACCATTTTGAGCAGCACAGATGTACGCGTCTCCTGAGTTGAAGGCATCAAACGCCTCTTGGGAGAAACAAGCATCACGGAGTACGCCCCGGCGACGCCTGTGATTCATAGCGCTCTCCACTTCAGAATTTGTAGCGGATAGGCTATCCGCATCCTCTGTAGGAGGAACATCCAGCGTTTGCCCCATGTTAGCTTCCGCCTCCATGTCCGGCCCTGGAGCCCGACTGGTGGAGGCGTGATCGGCAACCTCTCCGGATATAGTCCAGCGAGCGTTTTTTCTACTAGGAAACATGGACGTTATTATATTTTAAAATACGACAACCACGGAGCGAGGTTCTGTATCATACCTCTGCGATGGCGTCTCAGTCCTGACCGCCTTCCTTTTTAGCCTACCCGGCTTCGGTGCCCCTTGTTGGCGAGTCACTGCGGGTTCGGCATGGCATCCCGATGGCCTTCCCTGTAAGACACCATATGTGTACGGTAGGTGAAGTGCGGAAAAGGGGATCCTTCTCAGAAGTTGGGAATCCGGTTTTACTTACGTGCGATGCAGGGAGTAGTCCAGGATAGTTGGCTATGATGGCCACCATGGCATCATCGCAGCTCAATTGATAGAATGTCCTGTCGATTAGCTCCACAAATATGTCCGGATCCTCTTCGAGTCCGGGATCGAGGGCCCGGTTAGGGTCCTCCGGTTGTGGAGGCGGGCTGTGGACCTCCCTTACGGCTTTTCGCAGTTCCTGCCATGAAACGGCAAGGTAAATACTTATGACGAAGAATGCGGGAAGGTTGGGAGTAAAAGGTGACAACTCACCCAGCTTGGAGGGTTGTACATGGAGAATCCATCCCGTGGCTTAATGCAGATGAACTCCTCTTCCTCTCCCTTGTAAAAATCGGACAGGAATTTTGCTAGAGCAGCAACTGAGTCCGGCCCCCTACGCCCGCAGCGGGTGGCATCATCTTCCCCGTTAAAGTGCCACATGGGTTGCCCTCGATATTGAAGTGGCTGCACCCCCCGCATTATACATATTGACATAACCTTGATTATTGTCAATCCTGATTGAGCCAGCACTTTTATCCGGCCCATTAGGTAAAGGACTTCTCCGTTATCTTCCTCCTGAGGGCTCCGAGGGCGCTAGCTGCGGCGTTTCTTCAGGGGAGCGTTGTCGAACTCAGGGAGGCCCATCCGAATAGGGTCCGGAAGGGGGACATCCTCCATATAAAACCACTCCGAAGGCCAGTCCTCGGATGTGTTCTTCGGAGTACCGGACAGGTATCCGGTCCCAGCGATGCGCCATATTTCGGCTCCGCCCACTTGGTACAGTGACCCCTCCTGTGTACGGGGTACGAGGTAGAATAACCTCTTCCATAGCTTGAAAAGAGCTTTGCAGCCCAAAAACAGCTAGCAAAGGGCGACATAGCCAGCAATGTGTAATATGGAGGCGGGGGTGAAATTATGCAGCTGGAGGCCATAGAACTCCAGGAGCCCGCGGAGGAACGGATGAATTGGAAATCCAAGCCCTCTTAATAAGTAAGGGACGAGGCATACCCGCTCCCCCATGGATGGGCTGGGAAAGATCTCCGCTTGCTCCCCGCCGTTATAGGTGGCGAGCCCGGCTTGAACGGGGACCATATACGCTGGAGGGAGAAACCCCTGGGTCTGCAACTCTACTAATTGGCTGTGAGGGACGGAACACTTCTTCCAATTACCGGGCTTAGGGCTACGGGAGCGAGAGGAGGAGCTGCGACGACCGGCCATGTTGGAATGGATTTTTCCCGGGCGCGCTCCCATGGATACTCATTGTGGGAGGATGGTGTGATCTGGATCTGAGAATCCCCGTCTCTTTAATAGGCGATTTACCCACATGGCTAGGGTGACAAACGTAAAAATGCCCCGACTTCTCGCATTCGCTCGACGCGTGGAGGATATCCATTATTAGGAACGGAAGCCAAGGAGCGCAACATTTATGGAAGCCGGACACTACTCAACAGGTATTCAGAATTTAGAGAAGAACCCGCCTTGCAATGCCGAAGACAATCTGCGCGCCGGACTCATCGTCATTGAAGCCTACTTCCGCCAGCGCGCCGGCGTGGACTTCACCGACACCTTCGCCCCGGAAACCAGTAGGCTGCTGACAGAACACCTGCTCGTCGAGATGGCCATGCAAGAAAGCATTAGACACATCGAGCTGGTGAACTGGCCAGGCGCGAGAAACACCAAGCTGGAGGACAGCGCAAATCGTGCCCGGTTGACTCGCCCCGACGGCTCTCTCGAGCGCTACAAGGTGCGTTGGGTGGTGTGCGGCTTCCGCCAACGTGCCGGCGTGGACTTTACCGACACCTTCGCCCCGGATGTCAAACCGGGCACGATTTGCGCTGTCCTCCAGCTTGGTGTTTCTCGCACCTGGCCAGTTCACCAGCTCGATGTGTCCAATGCTTTCTTGCATGGCCATCTCGATGAGCAGGTGTTCTGTCAGCAGCCTACTGGTTTCGTCGACGCCGACTATCCGGACCATGTGTGCTTGCTCTCCCGTTCTCTCTACGGGTTGAAGGAGGCGCCTCGGGCCTGGTACCAGCGGATCGTGGCCTTCCTACATCAACAGGGGTTTCGGTCCACACGGTCCGATGCCTCCTTGTGTGTTTATCACCGGGGCACCGCCACCGCGTAGCTCCTCCTGTACGTCGACGACATCATCCTGACTGCATCCTCGCCAGTGGTCCTTCAGCAGATCACAGCTCGCCTTGGCACCGAGTTCGCCCTCAAGGACTTGGGGGCTCTCCACTACTTCCTCGGCATCGAGGTTGTGCGTCGGGCTACTGGCTTCTTCCTGCACTAGCAGAAGTACGCCTACGAGGTTCTGGAGCGAGCGAGCATGCTTAACTGCAAGCCTGCTCCTACGCCTGTCGACACAAAGGCTAAGTTGTCCGCCGTCGAGGGTTCTCCTGCGTCTGACGCTCCCTTCTACCGCTCCATCGTCGGTGCTCTTCAGTACCTCACGCTGACGCGTCCGGATATTCAGTACGCAGTCCAGCAAGTGTGCCTTCATATGCATGCTCCTCGTGATACTCATTGGGCTATAGTGAAACGTATTCTTCGGTACATACGTGGCACCACGGCTATGGGTCTCACCCTGACGGCATCACCTGACACCAGCCTTGTCGCCTACTCCGACGCCGACTGGGCTGGGTGTCCCGACACTCGAGGCTCCACTTCGGGCTACTGCGTCTACCTCGGGCCCTCTCTGATTTCGTGGTCGTCTAAACGACAACCCACGGTCTCATGATCGAGCGCCGAGGCTGAGTACAGGGCAATGGCCAATGCCGTCACGGAGTGCTCTTGGCTACGACAGCTACTTCAGAAGTTGCTATGTGAGGTTACCTTGCTGCCAACCCTGTCCATCACCGACGGACAAAGCATATTGAGCTCGAAATTCACTTCTTCAGGGAGCACGTCGCACTTGGTCGTGTTCGAGTTCTACATGTGCCCACCGATCAGCAGTTCGCCGATGTTATGACGAAGGGACTACCCACTTCGGCATTGAGGGTTTTCGGTCC